>NC_056735.1:117666041-117716041 GCF_019279795.1 Protopterus annectens | reverse complement strand
TAGGTACTAGACTCAAAAGAGCAACAAACATCCACACCAGGTTACTGATGCTCTATAAGGTTCTCTATCCATACAGCTGCACATTTTCTGCAATATCTTCAGGTTCTATAGAGAGAGAGAGAATTGGAAGCATGTTAAATAGGTGGATGGCACATGCTGGTAGACTGTGTGTGGAGTTAAGTCAGGATTGCTTACAATACATAGATGATGGTGGCTATGAATCCTTTTGAGGCCACTGTAGAGGTGATGACACTGTTCTGCCATTCTTGGGATACCAGTGGCCCCTATGACTGCTTGGGCTAAAATATTCCAGGCCTCAATGTTAGACTGAGGAACTTTAATAACCCTGCTGTACGAACCTTTCTCTGTAGACCTGGTGAAGGAAATGAAAGAAGATTTTACTGTCCTATACACTCCAATTTCTGCTCTGAAAGGAGTGCTCACTTGTCCCTCACCAGATATGGCTGTGTGCTGAAAAGTACCAGAGAAACATTGGCATATACTTCACAGTCACACCTCGAGTGGTGTGCATCTGATTCGCATTGTGGCAGGACAGATCAATATGGACAATGTTTTACAATGCCTAGACATTGCACGCTAAGGTACAAAGCATGGCAGTCCTTATCTGTTTATATACTGTTAACTAAGCATGCACTACAGTGACTCCAGTTTTTTTAGGTGATCTGTGAAAGTGCAGATATTTCCCTAAAGCCATGATGTGCACCACACATGCATAGTGCTGTCAGCAATTGCCTGGGCTGATACACAATGCTGTGGTTAATTAAGTGCAGTGTTTAGCAAGTTCACTAGATATGGAAATTGATTGGTTCAGTAACAGCCTTATGGTGACACCTCATTTGCATAATTACTGCAACCAGACGTCTGAATTTATGCAATATAAGCATGAAGGAAGACACTTCATCAGCACTGTGCTATGGAAGATGTTGAAGGTCAGCAGGTTTTAAACCTACAATAGGTGCAATATCACACTGATTGCTTGTACAACACCATTTTGTAAAACTTCTTTTTCAGTCTATTTAAAGAATGTGTAATGTTACCTGGTCTGGTACTTAAGTATAGGATGATATAGCTTTGGCAATACTTTGATGTTTTATTGAAGAAGTAGAGTGAGAGGGACTCTGCTAAGTTAACTCCAGTATGGTGTGGATGGATTATGTCTAATGGGAAACACAACCATCAGCATATAATCAGAGTGCATGTGAATAAATTCAGGCTAGCTTTGTACAATTGGTTACTGTTAATCCATTAATCCATTAGCCTATTGGCTACATTATGCATATACCACACATGAAAAACTGTTTTTAGCAATGAAATGAAACACTCTTGTCACTTTTTAGAGTACGAATGTTACAATTGTCACATTGTGGAGGGTGTTAACTCAATATTGTTATGTGGTTAATACTGCATTATCTAGATACATAAATATGGGGCAATTCAATAAAGCCTATACCAATTAATTTTCCGTGCAGCCATGGAAGTAAGCAGCCACGCGATCCAGTAAACAGAGCTGAGGCGTGTGCATGAGTGTGCGAACACAGAAGTGTACGTGGCATCTAAATCACCTCATAAGCGGGTGAACTGCATGCAAATGAGGATTTCGGAGTGATCCAGTAAGCAGATAGGCATTAGTGCAGACCCTGTGTTGGTGTCCAAAGTGTAAACGGAAAAATTCTGTGTACATGAGATAAAAAAAGTGAACAGGGGCTGTAAAAGCCCAGGTAGAAGGACAGAAATAGAACAGCAGATACACATGTGTGGAAAACTATGCCTTGTGTGTCCAGAAAGTAATGGAAAATAATGGAAAATATTTTTTAACACTCATAATATGTTTGCACGGTGCACAGCAGTGCACAAATATGTTGTTATGCAAAAATAAACTATTTAAAAGTGTAAAAACAAAAAAAAATAAATATGTGACAATAATGCATTGTAGGGCCTTGCATGAAGTATGTACAATGGTAGATTTCTGTGGTTGCTAAGGAGGCAGGATCTAGAATAGTGTGGTTTCCTAGATGTGTGCACAGATCTGTATGCAAATCAGCTGGGGTTACTGAAATGCAAAAATGGGTATCCATGCCCACAGATCACATCCGTGTAGCCCCACAGCAGTGTTGGTGTCCACAAAAGATGTAGTTGACATCAAAAGTGGGTGTGTTTGTATTTCTTTAAGCACATTGGAGCTCAGTGGAGCCTGTTTGCATGCCGTGCCACTCAGCTGAGCAGGTGAGCGTATCCAGTGACTGCTAAGCTTTTTTACCTTCGGGGCAAGTGTTTTTAGCTAGTTTGAGTGCATTTGCATAGCATGCCACTGTGCTAAGCAGGCTCTTCCAAGGGGGTGTGTCCACTGAGTGTTGAGCATTGTTTATATCTGTGGTGTGGGTTTGTGTGCTGCAGTATTTAGCAGGGAAGGCTGTTTAAAAAATAAAAGAAAGAAAATTGCTTGGGAAAGCCAATCATATATAAATTACTGATGACCCCTGTACCACTTAAACTGGGCCATTAAAACACTGATAATGATGCACTTGGCAGGTGGAATGCATCATAGGTAGCCAATCACACAAGTTGTAGCTACAGCAGAGCACTAGAAAAGTGGCATACACCCAATAATCTGATTTTACTCCCATACTCTGTGCCAGTGGAGTATAAATATGGGATTTTTAACCAAAGCAATGCTAGCAGCTGCTGTAGCTCTGCTACATCTGTATGTGCTAGAGGCTGGGTCAGTGATGATGCTGATGCTGACCATAGGCCTATACTGAGAAGGAGAAGAGTGTTCAGGCCCAAGGTAACATTCCGGGAGCTACATGAGCTGGAGATTGTAGAGTGCTACAGGGTGGATAGGGACATACTACAAGAACTCACAGAGCTCTGCCGCACTTAACTTAGGCCCAGAGCCAACAGAAGGGAACCCATCCCAATGGAAATAAAAGTATGTGTACCCCTTAGAATACTAGCTACAGGTACTTTCCAAAGACCAACTTGGGACATGATGGGAGTCTCACAGGCATCAGCATCCAGGGTACTTGACCAGTCCCTGGACACCATCCAAACACATGCCAGTGAGCACATTTATTTACCCCGCACCCCTGAGAAGAGGGCTAGCAGTATGCAACTCTTCTACCATGTAGCACACTACCCTGAGGTACTGGGTACCATAGACTGCACTCATGTACACATCAAAGCACCACCCGGTGAGGAAGGTAGAGTCTATGTCAACCGCAAGGGGTATCACTCTATCAACTGCCAGGTCATGTGCAATGCCCAGGGCAATATCATGAATGTGTGTGCTGGCATCCCTGGCAGTTATTATGATTCCCATATCTGGCAGGCATCACAGATGTACCAGATGTTTGCCAGGGTGACATCCCATATGGCCATCTAGAGGGGGATGCTGGCTACATACTGGAACTGTGGATGATTACATCCATCAGAAATGCACACACCCACTGAAGAATGCCATAATGAGGCACACGCACAAACTAGGAACATCATAGAGCATGTGTTTGGGCTGCTCACGTCACAGTTCTGCTGCCTCAATATATCTGACGGAGCTCTGCAGTACTCTACAGCCACATGTGCACAGATGTTCACAGTATGTGACATGCTACACAATATGATTTTGCAGAAACAGCTGCAACAAGATAATTAGAGGAAAGGGATACACAGCCCCCACCAGTGCCTAGGTCCCCACAGCCACAACCACAGGGGGACTCGGATGAGGAACCCCCTGAGGCTGCCCCTGTAGGCAAATATAGGCATGCCCAGTATGCCCTGGCCTTGGCCAAGAGACAATCCATAGCACATGGGTCCTAGGGACTGACACCTTTCTCCGACTTGCATACATAGTAAACAGGATGCCAGACCACACAACCTATACCTAATCATGTATTGACTGTGTACTGCATGCATCAGACAGAGTCAGCCCTGACACAGGTCTCTCAACTGATACATTTGCAAGGTAAATCACTGTCCTATACAACAAATGTAAGGGGTACTAAACTATGACAGCATATGTATGGACCTGCTGCATGTATGCAAGGGAATAGAGTAGACTACTGGGCTACTTGCGGACAACTAACAGCTACTTGGGACAACAGGTATTCTGTCCAATACTAGGTGCCCCATAATATGCATTAAACCACTTGGCTGGAAACCCCACTGCATTATGCAAGGGAAATGGCAAACAGTGGAGTCATAGGACAGACACAATACTGTCAATGCCAGAGTCTCCTACCCCCAACACATCAGTGTTCCCATACAACTGGAGTAACTGTATGTTTGCAAGGATATATCAGCAGACCACACAATTCCAGGGCTGTCACAAATAATTTAGCCACATGTATTTTCCACAAAATGCAGAGGTCACAGCAGGGGTCACAGTTTATGTCTGGTATGCTGTTGATAGTGTGAGGAATTAAACCTCACTTTCTGGATGCTGGTGTGGCTTACTTTGCTAAGGACATTAGAATTGTTAATGGTGTTGATGCTTCAAAGCTGGCCACACCTACAATTTTTGCATGTGAGTTACTCGTATGGTTGGAGTCCCTCAGACTGTCATGACACTGTAATCTGTTACTGCAAGGAAGCTGGACAAAGCCAGAGAAAATGGGGGAACAGAGGCCCAAACATACAGACATTATACATGCTCTGAGTAACCTAGAAGGTGGCTAGTGTAACACCAGGTTGCAACAGATCAGATTAGCCACAGTATATAAAGGCCATCACTTAACTGTGTCAGTACTTGCAACAATTCAGTTGACTGCATGATATTGTATATTATCGGAAAAACACAGCTGTATGAGGAGCAGAACAGACATATGGAGCAAAATGCTCGACATTCTCCAAAATCAAGTACAGTGAGAGATATGAAGACTCTCACCCTGTGTGTGGTGTTACATCATGTACCCAAGTCACATCATACCTCTCAACCTCTTAAGAGCAGGGAATCTGAACAAAGCCATGAACAATAGTGGGACAAAGGCTAGGATTAGCTATTGGCCAGACAAATGTGGAAAGTTGCATTAGCATGAATCTCCTGATGTGCAAGAAGTCAGTAATTTAAATGTTAAATTTCCTAACATCAGTCTATAATGTTTTGCCCGTAATGTGCCAGAAAATCACAATACTATGTAAGACATACCAAAAATATGATGCAATACTCTACACATTTATATATACATATGTATATGTGTAAGGGGATATATGAATGTCCCCACTTCAATGCAGAATACTGGGGTTATCTGCACCTACACATCACAACAGTTGTCTGATAGCAACAGACCAAGACTGCAACAGTACATAGTCCACTCACCCACAAAACCCTGTGCCTGTGGAATGTCACCCTGTAGACAGACAACAGTGAGCAAGTTGTGTAATGTGCAATGGTTGCAATGCAAGACTTGGACAGGCCATATTATCACTGTCCAAATGTCCACCTACAAAACTGCAACCAGCCAGACATGGTGATACTGTAACTGCACACACTTAGCAGGGGTATGAACGGGGAGCACACTTCTGGGACTCTAGATACAATAACAGCATCAAGCAGGTTCACTCTGCATGCCACACATGCTATGTAATACAAGGACACTTTGTGTAGTCCAAAAGTACTGCGCCTGCATCAACATATACAACAGACATAACCTGTGGTGCATGCGATAGGTACTGTGAGCTGTAGTGAGTAATACTAATTAGGTAGGAGTCCTAATCTCACATCCTCGAAGTCTGTGTGTGTATCAATATATCCACTCACATAATCATATGTTTTGTCTCCAAGCAATCATATGCATTTTTGGCCCTGTAACTGGCTGCTCGCCTCTAAATTCCCTACTCTACAAGGGCTGCTGTTGTCATCCACCTTAAGAGCACTGGCTGAGAGTGTAGTAGTAAATAAACAATGTGGCACATGGGAAAAGTACTATATGCTATAGTGTGTAATACTAGATATGTAGAGATTCCAATCTCACAACATTCAACTCTGTACATGTGAATATATCCCCTTGTAGCATATGCCTATGGGCTATCCCTGTTCAATGTTTATGCATTTTACACCCACTGACTAGCTGCTGGCCTCAACAGTGGCCTCTGTTACAGGGCCTGCTGATGTCATCTACCTTAAGTGCAGTGGTTGACAATGCAGTAGCAAATAAACAGCATGGCACATGTGATAAATACTGCAAGCTGTAGTATGTAATACTATATAGGTCTGGGTTCTAATCTCACAGCATCAAATGCTGTGTGTGCGTAAATATGTCCCATAATAGCACTGGAGACATGCCCATGAAGCCTACCCCTGTGCATTGGTCATATATTTAATGGCCCTGTGGCTAGATGCTGGCCTAAATTGCCCCCCTCTACATAAGGTTAATTGATTTCTGCCACCATCTACATTTGTATGTGCAGCATACCCAGGTGACACGTATCAAGAGTAGCAGACCTTGTCACAGGGTATGAAAGCATGTTGACAGTGACTGTCCCCATTGCCCCTGACACAATGTTCTACACATATGCACCTAGGGAGCTATGCACATATACTGGCATATCTTGTTGACATAATATCTCTGCTGCCTTGCCATCCCATGCTGCTGTATCTCTGCCATGTGTCCATAGTTGCATCACTCAGACAAAAACATACACAGCTCCATGACACACCTGTCATTCAGTAACACTACCACCAGTGAACTATCAGGCAACAAAGATACACAATGTTTGATGTGCACTCCTGACACATGCCAGCATACAGTACCTGTCATGGCCCACAACTGCCATGGCATAACACTACTGTGCTATACAAACACATGTAAAGTTATATAATCATTCTGTGCATCAGACACATATACACAGGTCACAGCATTGATGGCATGGATGGCAGGGATGTGACACAGGTATCATCACATGCCAGGGTGTGGTGTGGTGATGCCAGAGGCCTAGGCTGTGCCAAACAGTTGACAGCATGTATGTGAGTCAGAAATGAGTGCTGTTGACATGGGTTATGGGATGCTGCTGTTTGTGTCTGTAGGTGACCTGCATGTGACAGTGGTGTTGGAGTGTGTGCATGTACACAGTCAAGCTCAGTGCTAGTCCTACATGTGGGTATGGTTGACAGTTGTGGAACATACATGGTAGAGTGGACAGTTCACCATCTCTGGTCATGAACACAGGGACTGGCTCCTCCATGAGTAGTATGGGAAGCCCTATGCCCAAGGTTAGATGCGGTGCTAGTACCTGATGGTGACTGCTGTCTGCTGGGCCCATGTCCCCCATGGGACCATCCAGGACCATGTGCCCATGGCCTGCTATGTTGTGGTGTGGGCAGCACATCTCCCTCTGTAGTGCTAGAGGTGCTGCCACTATGGGAACATGAGTGTGCACGGCCACATGGACTACCAGCAGATGGTGTTGCTGGTCTATATCCACATGTCTGATGCCCAACCCCAACCACATGTTCCAGCACAGGCAACATGTACTCAAAGACAGACACTGTCTGAGCTCACCATCTGTCCACTACATCAGCGAAATATTCCATGGTGTCACCAATGAGGTGGATGCAGACACTGATGTCAGACTATGCTGTATCTATAATGCTAGGCATCCATCTGGTGTTGTGTTCAGCTCATGCCTGTGTCTCAATGATAGCCCAAAACATGCAGCGAGTGACCTGTGATGTGACACCTGCAACAGGAAGTGAATGAGCAGTAGTCCTCCTTTGAGTACCCCTGTCAATCTGCCTGTGTGGAACCTTGCCAGCTGTCTGGCTATGGCCCGTGTCTTCACTCACTGATGCCATAGTTCTCACACTGTCCTGTACTATGTCACCACCCCCCGACTGCCCACTATCGATGGCCTCTGGTAACTGGGTATGTGTGGCATACTGACTGTGTGCAGGGGCAATGGGGGCAGAAGAAGGATCTCAACCTCTGGGACAGATTTAGCCACTAACAACCCCACCTGTACCTTACTATGGCCACCATCATCATCATCAGAATCTGATGAGACACTGACATCAGGTTGTGAAAGGCACAGACTCCAACCCCCCTGTTTACCTGTAAGACACAAGACAAAAGCAGTACATTACCACCTGCACTATTATGTATGGTAATCTACACAGACTCATACAGATGAGGATCCACAATTACATCACATGTCCCACATATTCTCATCTCTGATCCCATGCACAACACACACACCCACAACATACACAGACAACCCAGGCCCTGTATAACATGCATGACAGCTACAGCTGGGTAATGTTGCCAGTTCAATACACCTGTGAGGTATGCAATATGACAGTGTATGTGACAGAAATGCACATTAAACCCAGGACACCTATCTTGACAATGTTATGTCAGTTGTAGTACCACTGCCTCAGGTATGTACCTTCTCCCTATTGTGTCTGAATGGGCATCTTGGAGTAATTGCATCATGTATAGTAGGCTGCATAGTTGCTCATAACTATAAGTAAGTGCAAAAACATTAATATGTGTTATTCCCTAGTCTATGCACTGTATTAACTGCTCTGAAATGGAACATACAATTATTCTACTCTAGCTAAGCAGAACATTTGTGCAAAAGGGAAAATGGCAGCCCTTAACATTCATAATGTATATCTGATCAGGCAAAACAACAGTATGACACTTACCACGTACATGACCATGAACTATGGTCACATCTGACATACCTGTGAAAAGGTGAGGTAGAGGTATTGCCAGCAACACCAAATGTTGCAGTGTTACAAGGTAATAAGTGTGTATATCCACATGTACAATAGCTAATGTGATACTGGCTCTATTGCTGCCATTCTGAGTATGTGTGCACAACTGTGGTGAAAAGCCAATCCTCCTCTCCAATACAGATAGACGTGACACCCATGTACTGGTCTGTAGAGCCAGCCACAATGACTGCAACTGTATTATACTGGTGAACAGAGTCAGCTTACTTGGATGCTCCTCTGATGTGGATGCAGTGGCACCCATCTCTAGGATATATGGCGTGATGGTGGGCTGGGAGCTGTGGGTTGATCCTAGGTTAACCAGGAATTCCTCTGTGGCTGAGAGTGGTTGTTGTTTTGCAGGCCCTCCACCGGAGGCAGCACAATCATTGGCAACAGCAACTGCCCTTTGACAGGCAGCATTGACCATGTCTTTGCCCCTGTGTCGAACCTGCTCATAGGTCCTGTCCTGTTGGCCAGTATCATTAACAGACCTCACAAGGTCAGCCAACAATGCTGTCTGGTGTTCTTAGTTGTGGTGACCCCTTGACAACAGGATGTGATGCTTGAGTCTGAGGCCATCCACTATAGCATCATTTTCAGCAGATGAAAATAGAGGATGTCTCTGTTGATACATTATACCTACAAGACAACAACAGGGAAACACATTACAAGACCAGATATGTGAATGTCCACAATGTACAGACCCTGCAAATCCAAAATGGGCTGCACTACCCACCGCTCCCTCACACATCATACCCCGCAGTCTATCAACACAATGCATGTGTGGCTATCCACAAAACAGTAGCAATACCAGTAGCAATACCAGTAATGTCCATGTGTGCTGTGACAGAGTCTGCTTTATGTCTCTAAACCCATCACTACAGTCTACTATACTGCTCAGACAAGCTCCACGAGGGTTTACAGAGTGGTCCTAGCAGCAAGGAACTCGAAAAAGTGACTACCTTCTGGAATTAAGTATCCTTGCTTTTTTCACTGAAAATAGCTTCTGCTGCTTACTTTGAACTAGCCTGAACTGTTTTTTTACTGATTACTGCATTTATTTTAAAATCTGCACTTAAAGTTACATTTAGTCGAATTTAGTCGAAAGTTTGCTTGTTTGTTTGTTTAATTGAACTGTGGAGGCTGCCCACTAAAGTGAGCTAGCCTGTGTAACTAATTTATCACTGTCTCTGCATTTTCTGTGTATTTCTACAAAAAAAAAACAAAAAAACAAAAAATAATCCTTGTTTCCCGCCTTTCTCGACTAGTTTAGACCAGTATACAGGCATTGCTGTATTCTGGGCTGTGGTGTAGTTCCTGTGTTGTCCATTACCTTACTTGGATAGAAGGAAGTTTCTTTGCTCACCAGTGGGAGTGGGGAGCCTTGAGCAGCCTACCTATCCTTGGGGGAAGTGACCTCAGCACAAGAAGCTGTTAGTAATTGGTTGTTTGGGACCATTCCTAGCTCTTTTGTAGTTCACTGCTTAAAATCCGCCTCTGGGCGATTTTTTCTGGCTATACTGCTCAGACAAGCTCCACGAGGGTTTACAGAGTGGTCCTAGCAGCAAGGAACTCGAAAAAGCGACTACCTTCTGGATTTAAGTATCCTTGCTTTTTTTTCACTGAAAATAGCTTCTGCTGCTTACTTTGAACTAGCCTGAACTGTTTTTTTTTACTGATTACTGCATTTATTTTAAAATCTGCACTTAAAGTTACATTTAGTCGAATTTAGTCGAAAGTTTGCTTGTTTGTTTGTTTAATTGAACTGTGGAGGCTGCCCACTAAAGTGTGCTAGCCTGTGTAACTAATTTATCACTGTCTCTGCATTTTCTGTGTATTTCTACAAAAAAACAAAAAAAAAAAAATAATCCTTGTTTTCCCGCCTTTCTCGACTAGTTTAGACCAGTATACAGGCATTGCTGTATTCTGGGCTGTGGTGTAGTTCCTGTGTTGTCCATTACCTTACTTGGATAGAAGGAAGTTTCTTTGCTCACCAGTGGGAGTGGGGAGCCTTGAGCAGCCTACCTATCCTTGGGGGAAGTGACCTCAGCACAAGAAGCTGTTAGTAATTGGTTGTTTGGGACCATTCCTAGCTCTTTTGTAGTTCACTGCTTAAAATCCGCATTTGCACGGCTTTGCGCGGTCGTGCACATAGCGCAGTGCCGGTTAAACAAGGTTAAACTTGGTTAAACAAGGTTAAACTTTTTCTGGCTCCGCCAAGTCTGCTCTTCAATTTTTCCCTTAGAACTGTTCTACTTGCAATCTAAACAGCCTATACTCTATCTGAAAAGCTCAGCACTTGCTCCTTAAGCATTTTTTATACAGGTAAAGCACTCTTAAACAAACGAAAGTACTTCATTCACCTAAATTCTCTTGAGTACCCATTTCCCTATAGGTACTTTCTGACTCAGTTACACAGCAACCTTTCACTATTTCTAGCATGTCGAAGGGTCAGTTGCTGGCATCCTCTCCTGTTCAGCTGGTGAATCTGGGAATCTTGAGGCAATGTTACAATTGCCTCATGTACACAGACAACCCTCTCCTCCTCCCAACAAATACAAATATATGCAAGAGATGCAACTATATAGCCAAACTGGAGGCTGAGCTCTCTCAATTCATTACTGGCAAGACCAGTCAGGAGGAGAAGGTAACCACGCACACCACAAACCCAGTCTCACATAGAACTATCACAACTGCAAACCAAACACATAAACACACAAAAACATACTCGGAGGCACTGATTAAAAATCTACCAAAACAACAGAGGCCTCCAAAGCAGACACCCAAGCAACCACCACCTCAAGACATAGCACATGCAACACATAGTTCACAAAGTCAGTGTGCTAAACAGTCACAGCCCTTAAGGCCAAACAACATGCCAGACACACTTGTAATAGGTGACTCCATAGTCAGGCACATTGACGTCCCACTCACCAAACTGAACAAGGAGAGGGTCACAGTAAGCTGCCTGTCAGGAGCTAGAATCCGCCACATAACACAAGCACTCAGCTCACTCCACAGCAAGTACAAATATGACTCAGTCATTGTACATGCCGGTGTGAACGACCTGAGACGTACCTCCCTGGACTACATGAAAAGAGACATAGAGGAGCTCTCTGATTATGTAGCCCAGGCCGGTATGACCCTGACCCTGAGCAGCATCTTACCCTCACCAAGAATGATGCCACAGTACAAAGACAAAATGATCAGTTTTAACAATTGGCTTAATTACTGGTGTCATTCTAAGGGGATCCAATGTCTGTCTGCTTGGGATGACATGCTTAACAAGCCACGCTGCTTCGCAAGGGATGGCTTGCACCTGTCACCCCTGGGCTTCCGGATATTGGCCAAGGCTCTTGCCACCCCCATAGTGCCTTTTTTAGACAAGGCTCAAATGACAAACCTACCTCCCTAGAAAACACAAGTGGAAAAGAACTAAGGGTAATGCTGCTCAATGCCAGAAGTCTAAACCTCAAGATGCACGCCCTCGAAGCCCTCCTCAGTATGGAGAACATCGATGTCTGTGCAGTGACTGAAACCTGGTTCAAGGCTCCTGAGAGCACCCCAGCACTATCAGGTTTTACCTCATATCATGCTTTCCGGCCCCAAAATTTGGACCGAACCACAAAAGGAGGGGGAGTATCCATTTTCATCAAAGATACTCACACCTCCAGGTTAGTGCTAATGCACGAAGCATCGGAGACTATCCAGGTGCAACTAACCATAGGCAAAACTGCCTTACAGTTTGTAGCATGCTACAGACCACCCTCTCAAACTCAGGAACCCCACACAGCCTTCCTGAAGACACTGGAGAGTATGAATGTCTCTCCAAATACCATCATTTTGGGAGACTTCAACTACCCAAACATAGACTGGGAACATTACTCAAGCCCCAACACCCTAGCCCAAAGGTTCCTAGAATTCATAAACTCAAATGCAATGGAACAACTAGTCACCATTCCCACAAGAGGAGACAATATACTAAACCTGATCATCACAAACATGGGGACAAAATGCTCCAAACCGGCAGTACATCCCTCCTTGGTAAGATCAGACCATAAATTAATCTCACTGGAAATCCACATCCCGCCCCCCCCCCCCGCACAAAAGACCACAGTGAAGAACTTCTCAAAAGCAAACATCACACTTCTTAAGACTGAAGTGGTATCTTTCAAGGCCCCTGGGCCAGTGGAAACCACAACCCACACTGCTGAATCCTTTGCAAATGCCTTCTATGGGCACCTTCAAGAATGCATGGATCATGCAATCCCAAATAAAACCAAGACCCATTCCCCCAAAGGCAGGCGCCTGGTCTGGTGGACCCCAGCCATAAACAAACTTTACAACAGGAGGAGGAAGCTACTACATGACAGAGCAAAATCCCTAAAAGGGAAGGCATCTCTGATCAGTACTAGCAAAAAACTACGATCACTCATAAAATCATCCAAGGCCAACTTTGGGAGAAAAATCGCAAAAGACACAAAAGACAATCACAAGGCCTTCTTTAGCTATGTTAGAAACCTGGGTGGAAACTCCCAGATATGCTCAGAGTTAGTCCAAAATGACACAAAATACACTGAACCCACTGACATTGCCAACATTCTGGCAGACAGGTTCAGTGCAAATTTCTCCTCCCCTCCCCAAAAGGAGAAATAACTATCCCAGCAGAGTGTAGCCTCTCTAACATCTCAGATGCCCAGGTGAGAGCCGCCTCTCTAAAGCTAAAACACAGCATCAATGGGACCGGATGGTGTCCCGGGCTGTGTGCTACAGGAACTCCAAGAGGAACTAAACCCACACATAAGGCTGCTGTTTAATCTTAGCCTTACTACAGGATACATACCCAAAGAGTGGCGATGGCAACAGTGGTCCCACTTCACAAAGGCGGTGCTTCTACGGACCCTGGAAATTACCCCCATAAGCTTGACGAGCCTGGTCTGCAAAGCTATGGAGAGGATCATTATGGAACTCATAAACAAAGACATTGGGGACCTACAGACATTGGATCCTACCCAATTTGGCTTTGTCAAGGGCAGATCCTGCCTTTTGAACTTGGTCGACTTTTTTGAAACAGTCACTAAGGCCATTGATGAGGGTAAGGCAGTTCACACAGCCTACCTTGACCTTGCAAAAGCCTTTGACACAATACTCCACTCGGGCATCATAGACAAACTCACCAGCTTAAATGTAAACCCATATGTCACAAGATGGGTTGCAAACTGGCTCAAGGACAGAACCCACAGGGTCAGAGTTGCTGGAGCTATGTCAGACTCTAAGCCAGTCACAAGCGGTGTCCCACAGGGCTCAGTCCTGGGACCCCTCTTGTTCGGCATTTATTTTTCCGAGGTACAGGCAAACATAGGAGGATTGTGGCTGACAAAGTTCGCAGATGACTGCAAACTGGGCGCCATAATTGATACTCCAGCAGACACAAACATCCTTCAGAGAGGCCTCATAGAAATGGATAATTGGTGCCAGAGCCATGGCCTTAAGCTGAACGCCAAAAAATGTATAGTCATACCCTTTGGGAAAAACAAGGTACCGACAAATTACCACATAGGCAGTAATCCATTAAGTACGGAAGAGGTAATCAGGGACCTAGGGACCCAGGTTGACAGAAACCTCTCATTTGACACTCACATTGCCAAAGTGGTTAGGAAGACCTTCTATATTGCCCACCTTATCATGAAGGGTTTCACATCTAGATCAAGAGAGGTCATTGTGCCCCTGTACTCTTCTCTTATCAGGCCAATGATTGAGTACAATGCCCCGTTTGGGATGTATCTCACCCGGCACCTGCAGCAGTTGGAAAGACCCCAAAAGTTCCTCACCAAGAGGATAAAGGGTCTTAAACATATGTCATATGCTGCCCGACTGAAAAAACTCCAGCTCTATTCAGTCGCATACCACCTACTCAGAGGTGATCTGTGCCTGACGTACAAGGCCATGTCCAATCCTGAATTAATGGACATGCTCCACCTCAGAAAATCCAAATCCATCAGAGCCATGAGAACAAGTGACTTAAACCTCAACACAGAAATAAATAGAACGTGCTGGAGGGACAGATTCATAACCCAGAGGCTCCCTACACTCTGGAACAGAATCCCAGTCCATGTTAGGCAGAGCCCCTCACTGACTCTATTCAAGAGAAATCTCGACGAGTGGATGGGAGATCGTAGGTTTACCCCGGGGGTCATCTCTGTGTCACTACTAGACAGAGGCATAGTAAACTAAACCCTAAAAGGGCGTAGTATTCTCATCCTAAGGGGTGGTGTAAGCCACATGCACTCTGGCTAGGCTTATAAATGCCCTAGGGCAGATAGCCTAGTACAAACCTATGAACCTATGAACCTACTGTGATGTCTTCTCTATGGGCAAAGTCCCACTACTATGTCAGACAACCACTATCAGACAAATAGCTGAGTGCTATTATAACAACTATATGGGGCCAATCCAGCAACACCAGTGTGCCACAATGACAGACAGAAATGCAAACCTGCTGTAGTATATCTTCCCTGTAAGCATCATACCTCTCAACTACACAGATGTTTCCGAAATCTGAACGTGTGCCTCATAGATGTGGTCATTTTGGTACACACATGTGGATGTCTGACAAAATGGATGGCCAATCATTGATGGTTGTTGTTAGAATATAGAGAATCTGTCTGTCACATGATAGACCCCTCAGAAAACACTTAAGCTACAGTAATATCTGTTAGTGTATTCATAGTCTTGCTTTGTATGGCCAATATGTATACTCTGTCGCTGAGTCTGGACTAGTGTCCCCCCACTAAATTATGGCTATGACCAAAATACTTGCTGTAAGGTGTTGACAGGTATGTTACCCATAGCTCTCGTGCTATGAGGTACGAATGTCAACAAAACACTGACCCAGCCAGAGTACGTCAGGGACAGTCAGGGATAACTTTACAATGTCAGAACTATTTCTATGTGACGTTTTCTATTACAACTTTGTACACCCTTACTTACTGTCAATATGTCTAACTCATAATCCACTACCTTTCCTGTAGGAACCAACCACTGTAGGAGGGAGAAACAGGGGTACAGCTATGATTTAATTCAAAGCAGGGATAGTTGAGAGGCCTGCCTGCAGCTGTTGGACAGCGGAGTATCACTAGCATGCCAATACCTTAGATGTACTACAGACCTACTGTTGTAATCCCTATTCTCCATACCTCCATCCTCCTATCTGCATCACCAACATGTCAATACCACAGATGTACAACAGACTTACTGCTGTAATCCCTATTCTCCATACCTCCATCCTCCCATCTGCATCATTGACATGTCGATACCACAGTTGTACTACAGGCTTACTGCTGTAATCCTTATTCTCCATACCTCCATCCTCCCATCTGCGTCCCATTATATGGGGACATGTAGTACAGGCCTACCATTGTAATCCCTGTTCCCCATACCTCCATCCTCCCATCTGCATCCCATTATATGGGGACATGTAGTACAGGCCTACTGTTGTAATCCCTATTTCCCCATACCTCCATCCTCCCATCTGCATCCCATTATATGGGGACATGTAGTACAGGCCTACTGTTGTAATCCCTATTCCCCATACCTCCATCCTCCCATATGCATCCCATTATATGGGAACATGTAGTACATGCCTACTGTTGTAATCCCTATTCCCCATACCTCCATCCTCCCATCTGCATCCCATTTCATGGGGACATGTAATACAGGCCTACTGTTGTAATCCCTATTCCCCATACCTTCATCACCCCATCTGTATCCCATGATATGGGGACATGTAGTACAGGCCTACTGTTTTAATCCCTATTCCCCATACTTCCATCCTCCCATCTGCATCCGATTATATGGGGACATGTATTACATACCTGGTAGAGTGAAGTACTCCTGTTCTGACCAGAACCTCTGCAAACAGCTTGCAAAACCATTGTCTGTCTGAGTAACGCAATGTACAGGCCTGTTCACCATAAGCAGTTGATTGCCTTTTGTAGGGTATGCTCACTGACAGGTAATTGTCTCTGCACCAATCTGCCATGGGCACGTGGTCCTGGGTGATCCTGTGAGGGACAGCATTCACCATCAGCTACTAGCATTGCATATGACCCTGGGCATGGTGGTGCCAGTGCCACTCCTGACAGAACCCATTCCTGTTTTAATGTCCAGAGACAGTGAACTGTCCACTCTGCCATGTACAGTCCACAGCTGCCCAACATACACACATGTAGGACTAGCACTGTGCTTGACTGTGTACATGCACACACTCAAACATAACTGTCACATGCAGGTCATCAATGGACACACATAACACCACTCCATGGCCCATCTAACCAGCATCCCTTCCTGACTCACAAACATGCTGTCAACTGTTTGACACAGCCTAGGTCTCTAGAACCCCCACACCACACCATGTGCATGTGATGATACTTGTGCCACATCCCTGCCATCCATACTATTGATGCAGGGGCATACAAATATATGCCTGATGCACAAGCTGACTATATTACTAGACATGTACTTATGCAGTATGGTATTGTTTCATGGGCCATGACTAGTGCTGTACGCTGGCATGTGTCATGCTTACACATCAGACTTTATGTATCTTTGTTGCATGAAGTTAGACTGGCAGTAGCGTTACATAATGACAGGTGTCTCACAGACCTGTGTATGTTTCTGTTCCAGGGGTCAGAGTGGGTGGCTAAGCTATGGAGACTTGCTGGCAATACAGTGGCACAGGATGGCATGGCAGCACAGCAGAAATATGACATCAGCAAGGCAAGGCTGTATACAAGTGTGGTTACCTAGGTGCATATGTGTAGGACAGTGTGTCAGTCACAATGGGGGCAGTCAGCATAATCATGCATGTTTACTCTCTGAGAAGGTCTGCTGCCCTTGCTACTTGTCACCTGGGTGTTCCATACATACAAATCTAGGTGGTGGCCGACAACAGTTATGCCTATGTACATAAGGGCTATTTAGGGCTAGCAGCTAGTCAGAGGGCAGTAAAATGCATGACCATTGCACATAAATAGCCCATATGGCCATGTATGCATACATGGATATTTGTATACACACACACACACACACACACACACACACACACACACACACACACACACACACACACGCACACACACACACACACACAGTTTCTTTTTGCAAGATTAGAACCCCTACCTATCTAATAGTACACATTATAGCATGAAATGCTTATCACATGCACCATGAAGCTTGTCTGAAATTAGATTATCAGCCAGTGCTGTTAAAATGGATGACATCAACTGACCTCGCAAAGGAGGCCACAATAAAGGGACAGGGCCTTAAAATGTATAACCATTGAACAGGGACAGACCATATTGTAATGCCTTTACTGCTGCAAGGGGATGTATTTACACACAATTACAAACCTGTCTGTCGTGAGACTTGAATCCTTGTCTATAGCATGCTGTGCTTAATGCATGCACCACAAAGTGTATCTAACACCAAATTGCCAGCCAGTGCTGTTAAGGTGGATGACATCAGCAGGTGTTGTAAAGGATGCTAATATTGAGGAAGAAGCTAGTGACAGGGCCATAAAAGTAATAACCATTGCACAGACATAGGCAAGATGGGAATGTCTGTACACACAACCACACACACAACCCCCCCACACACACACACACACACGGCGGCTGATGTGAGATTAGAACCGCTACCTTCCTACTATTACACACTATACCTTGGCAGTATTTATTGCACACACTACAGATTATATCTATTGTATACGTTGATGCAGCCACAGTACTTGTGGACTATACAAAGTGGTCTTGTATTACACAGCATGTGTGGTCTGCAGAGTGAACCTGCTTGATGCTGTTATTGTATCTAGTGTCCCAGCAGTGGGCTCCCCATTCATACCCCTGCTATGTGTGTACAGTTACAATTATTACCATGTCTGGCTGGTAGCAGTTTTGTAGGTGGACAATTGGCCAGTGATAATATGGCCTGTCCAAGTCCTGCATTGCAACCATTGCACATTACACCACTGCTCACCTTTGTCTTTCTAAAAGGGTGACAATCTACAGGCACAGGATTCTGTGGGTGAGTGGATTATGTAATTTTGTGGCCTTGGTCTGTTTCCATCAGACAACTGTTATGATGTGTAGGTGCAGATAACCCCAGCATTCTGCATGTATCTGGGGACATTTGTACATCCCCTCAAACATACACACATGTGTCTGTGTGTAGATCAAAAGCACTACCGTGTATGTGTAGTTCAAAAAAAAAACAAATCTATGTTTCTGCAGGGGGGCTTCACCCCTGCACCCCCCACACCCCCCACTTTAATATTCTCACTCTGAGATTGCACTACAGTGGGAAAAGGTAATTTTCCCTTACCCGCACTGTAGTCCGACAGGCACAAATACACAGAAGTGCTTGTCGATGTTAAGCACTTTCGTGTATGTGTGTTCGATGTTTTGTGATTCAGACATATGCTAGTGCAGCATGTGTCCGGATCCCACATATATATATATATATATATATATATATATATATATATATATATATATAGATAGATATGTATATATATATATATATATATATATATATATATATATATATATATATTTAATATTTATATATAAAACAGTGATAGGTTCATAGGTAAGTACTAGGCTATCAGCCCAATGACCTAAGTAAGCCTAGCCAACAAGATTTCCTGGCTTATGCCACCCAAGAAGGTTATTTTCTTATGCCCCTGTTGAGCAGAGTCACAGAAGTGATTCCCGGGGTGTATTTCCTATTTCCCATCCACTCATTAAGATTTGTCTTGAAGAGTGCTAATGAGGAACTTTGCCTGACATAGATGGGTAGCTTGTTCCAGAGTATGGGAAGTCTCTGGGACAGGAATCTATCCCTCCAGCATGTCCTGTTTATTGTGGTGATAAGGTTTAGGTCCCTAGACCGTGTAGCTCGGAGGGATTGGGATTTCTTTAGGTGTAGCATGTCCAACAGTTCTTGGTTTGACATAGCTTTATATGTTAGGCAGAGATCACCTCATAGTAGGCGATATGCTATGGAGTAAAGCTAAAGTATTTTGAGATGGTCACTGTAGGGCATTTGTTTGAGGCCAGTAATCCTCTTTGTGAGATACTTCTGTGGACTTTCCAGCTGCTGTAGATGTCTTGTGAGGTACATTCTAAAAGGGGAGTTGTACTCTATAATGGGTCTAATGAGTGTCGAGTAGTGGGGAACAATGACCTCTTTTTTCCTGGATGAGAACCCTTTTGTGATGAGGTGTGGCATGTAGAAGGATTTCCTGACTACTGTGATGGTGTGATTATTAAAGGAGAGACTACTGTCCACCTGGGTCCCAAGGTCTCTTATCACACATTTGACATTAAGTAGACTGCTGCCTACGTGGTAATTCATGGGTACAGAGTTTTTACCAAAGGGGATGACAATGCACTTTTTGACATTGAGCTTGAGGCCATGGCTCTGATACCAGGCATCTGTTTCAGTGATGCCCTTCTGTAGGATGTCCACACCATTTGGGGACTCCAATATGGCTCCTAGTTTGCAGTCATGTGTGAACTTTATTAGCCATAGGCCTTCTGTGTTAGCCTGTACTTTTGGAGTATGCAACTTTTACAGTGTGGGTTCTGTCAGTGAGCCAGTTGGCAACCCATCTTGTAATGTAGGGATTTATACCCAGTTCAGTGAGTTTAGCTATAATTCCAGAATGGCAGATGGTGTCGAAAGCCTTGGCAAGGTCAAGATAGGTTGTGTGAACCACCTTGCCCTCGTCTATGACTTTGGTGACTGCCTCAAAGAAGTCGATCGATCAGGTTCAGGATGCATGATCTGCCTTTTCCAAACCCAAACTGGGTGTGGTCCAGAGTTGAAGGTTACCAATGTCGTTGTTTATGAGTTCCATGATGATACGTTCCATGGCCTTACAGACCAGGCTCATCAAGTTAATAGAGTGATAGTTCCCAGAATCAGTGGTGGCTCCCCCTTTGTGGAGTGGGATAACTGTTGCTGTGTGCCACTCAGTGGGCACAAAGCTTGACATGAGACTATGAGTGAACATGATGCTTAGGTGGGGAGCCAGTTTGTTCTGAAGTTCATATAAAACGCAGCCTGGGATGTTGTCCGGTCCCATGGATGCTGTGTTTTTAGCTTTAGAGAGTGCAGTTTGTACCTGCATAGTTGTAATTACAGGGACTCTGCATTCTTCCTGTATAGATATGGGCCATTTAGGGGGTGAGAGGGGAGTAAAGTTAGCACTGAACCAATCTGCCTAGATGTTGGCAATATTAGTTGGTTCTGTAATTTTTGTGCCATTGTGCTGTAACTCAGAGCAGATCTGGGTGTTGCCATTGAGATTCTTGACATTGATATACAATGCTTTGTGGTTGTCCCTAGAATCAGTGGTGATTTTGTTTTTGTAGTTAGCTTTGGAGGATCTTATAAGGGATCTCATCTTCTTACTGAGGCTGACCAGAGAGCTCCTCCACTCATGGGATTTTACTCTCTTTTGCAACAGTTTCTTCCTTCTGTTGTAGAGTTTGTTTATGGCAGGGGACCACCAGACTGGATTCCTTTTTTGTAGGATAGTGTCTTTGTTCTGTTTGGGATAGCACAATCCATGCACTCATGTAAGTGCGTATAGAGTGCATTTGTGTATGATTCAGCAGTCGTAACTGTATTCTCCATCTGCATGGGTGTCATGAAGTTCACCACTTCTGTTTTAAGAAGTATGAAGTTGGCTTTGGAGAAATTTTTTACCATGGTTTCCTTAATTCAAGAAACCAGAGGTTTCTTCTTTTATGGTTTCCTTAATGGGGGTTGGGGGTGGGATGTGGATATCTAGGGTGATTAGCTTATGGTCAGATCTGACCAATGAGGAGTTGACTTCAGTTGTGGATATTATTGCCTCTGGTGGGGGTGTGGATAAGTTGATCCAGGGCATTCAAATTTATGAATTCCAGAAAGTGTTGAGCAAAGGAGTTGGTACATGAGTAGTTTTCCCAGTTAATGGTGGGGCAGTTGAAATCGCCTATTATTAGGGTGTTTGGTTGAACTCTAATATTTTCCAGTATATCAAGAAAAGAGGAGTGGGAATCCTGGGGCATGGTGGGGGATCTGTAAAAAGCTACAATTTGGAATGCAGTTTTGCCCAGAGTTAGTTGCACTTGGATAACCTCGGATGCATTATGCTGAGCAACTAGCCTGGAGGTGTGGTTATTCTTAATGAATAGGGACACACCTCCACCTTTAGTGTTACGGTCCAGGTTAGGTGGCCAAAAAGTGTGGTATGGGTTATAGCCTGGTAATGCAGGGGTGCTCTCTGGATCCTTGAACCAGGTTGCAGTCACTGCACAGGTATTGATGTTATCCATTTTAAGGAGTGCCTCAAGGAAGTGCATTTTGAGATTTAGACTTCTAGCATTGAGTAGCATTACCCTCAGTTTTTGCTTGCCTGTTCCTGTTACAGTGGTGAATTTGTCATTTGAACCTTGCCTAAAAAAGGCACTATAGGGTGGCTAGAGCCTTAGCCAGTATCCTGAATCCCAGGGGTGATAGGTGCAGGGCTTCTCTGGCAAAGCATCATGGTCTATTGACCATGTTACCCCAGGCAGACAGATACTGGATCCCCTTAGAGTGACACCAGAAGCTTAGCCAACTGTTGAAGTCAATCATTTTGTCCTTGTACAGTGGTATCATTCTGGGCGATGGCAGGATGCTACTCAGGGCTAGGGTCATACCTGCCTGGGCTACAAGATCAGAGAGCTCTTCCATGTCTCTTTTCATGTAGTCCAGGGAGGTACATCTCAGGTCATTCACACCAACATCGACAATGACAGAGTCATATTTGTACTTGTTTTGGAGTGACCTGAGTGCATGGGTTATGTGGCAGATCCTGGCACCCAACAGGCAGCTGACAGTAACCTTCTCCTTGTTTAGCCTCATGAGTGGGATATCAGTGTGCCTGACTATTGAGTCACCTATGACTAGTGTGTTGGGTACATTGTTATTTCTTATGGGCTGTGGTTAAGTGGCACACTGAGTCTGTCGGCTATGTGTCATTTGCGTTGTGTTGGGGGATGGAGGTTGCTTGCTTTTCTTCTTTGGAGATCTCTGTTGCTTGACCAGATTATTATTGAGATCTTCTGCGAATGTTTTTGTGGTTCTATGTGTGGATTTTGGTGGTGTAGGTTTAGTGGGACTATGTGATGAGTGAGGTGTGGTGCAAGTGTTTACCTTCTCCTCTTGACTGTTAAGTTCAGTCTTGGTTGGAGAGAGCCTTACCTCCAGTTTGGCTGGATAAGTGCATCTCTCACAGGTTGTAGTGTTGGGTTGTAGGAGGAGAGTGTTGTCTGTGTACATGAGGCAATTGCTATATTGCCCCAAGATGCCCAGATTCATCAGATACACTCTTGCTGTGTGTGTACATTATGTAACTGTGTTATGTACATATATGTGAGGAGTCTATATCATATATATGTGCCACATACTGATAGTTATGGTGAGGGAGATAGGGAGAGAAAGCTATGTATACATAGCTGTCTGTATGCACAGCCATATTTCTACATAGTTCTTTGTGCAGATATGGTGACAGACATGGGCTCAAGTTAGACAAGTGTAGAAGCATGCCCAGTGTGATAATCAGCACTTACAACATGACTTCAGGCCAGACCTACCTGTACTCCAGTCCGAGATTTTGTGTGCTGTAGCCTATTGGCTGCTGGGCCTGTTTCCACAGTCCAGCACCTGCCTGATATTTTGTTCAAGGCTTTATCCAGCTGATTGCTGAATGCAGTATGTGACCTATACCTATCACCTGTACAGATTGTCATGGAATGTGTAGAGTTTTGTGTTATATTTTCGGTACGTTTTACATAGCATTGCAATTTTCTGGCACATTAGTTGCAAAACATTATAGACTGATGTTAGGATATGATGAGAGACATTTGAGTTACTGACTCCATGCACATCAGGGGATTCATGCTAATGCAAAACCTGTTATTCTATCAACATTTCCACATTTGTCTGGCCAATAGTTAATCCTTCTCCTTATATTTGGGCCTTTGTCCTACTATTGTTTATGGCTTTGTCCAGATTCCCTGCTCTAAGAGGTTGAGAGGTATGATGTGACTGGGGTACATGATGCAAAATCACACACAGAGTGACAGTCTGCATACCTCTCCCTGTACATGTTTTTGCAGACTGTCCAGCATTCCACCCCATACATCTGCTCTGTTCCTCATACAGTTGTGTTTATCTGGTTATATATTATAAAATGCAATGTTAAGTGATGGCCTTTACATACAGTGACTAATCTGATCTGTTGCAACCTGCTGTTAAACTAGCCACCTTCTAGATTACTCAGAGCATGTTTAATGTCTGTAGGCTTGGACCACTGTCACCCCATTTTCTCTGCCTGTGTCCAGGTACTTTGCAGTAATAGATTTCGGTGTCATGGCAGTCTGTAAGTGATTCACATGCAAAAGTTGTAGGTGTGGTCAGCTTTGAAATATCAACCATGCTAATGTCCTTTGCCATTGAGCCACACCAGCCTCCAGAAAGTGAGGCTTAATTCCTGACACTATCAACAGCATACAAACATACACTGTGACCCCTGCATTTTGTGAAATATATAACATGTGGCCAGGTTCTTTGTGACAGTGCTGGAATTGTGTGGTCTGCTAATATATCCTTGCAAACATACTGTTACTGCAGCTGTATGGGAACACTGATGTGTTGGGGGTAGGGGACTCTGGCATTGACAGTCATGCATTTGTCCTATGACCCCACTGTTTGGCATTTCCCATGCATAATGCAGTGGGGGTTCCAGCCATGTGACCTAATGCATATTATGGGGCACCCGGTATTAGACTGAATACCTGCTGTCCCAAGTAGCTGTTAGTTCTTTGCAAGTAGCCTAGTAGCCTACTCTATTCCCTTGCATCCATGCAGCAGGTCCATACATATGCTACCATAGTCTAGTACCCCCTTACATCTGTTGTACAGGATAGTGACTTACCTTGTGAATGCAGCTGTTGAAAGACCTGTGTTTCAGGGCTGAGTCTGTCTGATCCACGCAATATACAGCCAATACATGGTTCGTACAGGTTGTGTGGTCTGGCTGGCATCCATTTTACTACATATGCGAGTCAGAGTAAGGAGTCAATCCCTGTGACCATAGGTTGTCAGTGCATGTGCTATGAGTTGTCTCTTGGCCAAGGCCAGGGCATACTGAGCATGTCTACGTCTGCCTACTGGGACAGCCTCAGGGGGTTCCTCTTCCAGTCACCCTGTGGGTGTGACTTTAGGTTCTAGGCAATGGTGGGGGTTGTGTATCCCTTTGCTCTGATGATCCTCCCAAATTTGTTTCCACAGGATCATATTGTGTAGCATGCCACATACTGTGAACATCTATGCACATGTGGCTGAAGAGTACTGCAGGGCTCCATCAGATATATACAGGCACAGGAACAGTGACTTGAGCAGTCCAAACACATGCTCTATGATGTTCCTAGTTTGTACGTGTGTCTCATTATGATGTTCTTTGGTGGGTGGGTGTGAATTTCTGATGGGTGTCATCATCCCGGTTCCAGTGCATAGCCAGCATCTCTCAGTAGATGGCCAGATAAGATGTACCCCCCTGGCAAACATCTGGTACAGCTGTGATGTGTGCCAGATATGAGAGTTGTGGTAACTGCCAGGGATGCCAGCACACACATTCATGATAATGCCCTGGGCATTGCACACAATCTGGCAGTTGATGGAGTGATACCCATTGCGGTTAATGTAGACTCTATCTTCCTCACTGAGTGGTACTTTGATGTGTACATGAGTGCAATCTATGGCATCCTGTACCTCAGGGTAGTGTGCTACATGGTAGAAGAGTCACATACTGCTAGCCTTCTCCTCAGGGGTGTGGGGTAAATAACTGTGCTCACTGGCATGTGTTAGCATGGCATCCAGGAACTGGTGCAATACTCTGGATGCTGATGCCTGTGAGACCCCAATCATATCCTCAGTTGGTCTTTCGAAAGTACCTGTAGCTAGTATCCTCAGTACTACAATACCTTTGTTTCCACTGGGATGGGTCTGTTGGCTCTGGTTCTGAGTTGCGGGTGGCAGAGCTCGGTGAGTTCTTGTAGTATGCCCCTGTCCACTCTGTAGTGCTCTATAATCTCCAGCTCATGTATCTCCTGGAAGGTTACCCTGGGCCTGAACACTCTTCTCCTTCTCTGTCTAGGCCTGTTGTCAGCAGCACCAGCAGCCGCACTGACCTCAGCCTCTAACACATACAGATGTAGCAGAGCTGCAGCAGCCCCTACCATTGTTTTAGTTAAAAATCCCACATTTGTACTCGACTGGCACAGAGTATGGGGGTGAAATCATATTGTAGGGTGTATGCAACTTTTCTAGTGCTCTGCTGTAGGTGCAGCCCGTGTGACTGCCTAACTATGATGCATTCTACCTGCCAAGTGCATCATTATCAGTGTTTTAATGGCCCAGTTTAAGTGGTACAGGGGTCATCAGTAATTTATATATGATTGGCTTTCCCAGGCAATTTTCTTTTTTCTTTTTTTTTTAAACAGCCCTCCCTGATAAGTGCTGCTGCAAGGTGTGCAAACCCGTGCCCCACATATAAACAATGCTGAGCATGCAGTGGACATAACCCCATAGACGGGCACACTCAGCACAGTGGCATGCCATGCAAATGTGCTCACACTAACTAAAACACATGCCCCGAAGTTAAACAAAGCTTAGCAGGCACTGGACATGCAGCCCTGCTCAGCTCAGTGTTGTAGCATGGAAACAGGCACTGCTGAGTGCCAATGTGTTTAAAGAATTACAACCCCCCCCTTTTGGTGTCAGCTGCCTCTTCTGTGGGCATCAACACAGTTCTGGGGCTACACGGATGTGATCTGCAGGCCCAGATACCCATGTTTGTTATTTAGTAACCCCATGTCATTTGCATAAAGATCCATACACACAACCAGGAAACTACAGTATTCCAGACCCTGCCTCCTTCACCACCAGAGAAATCTACCACTGTAATACTCCATGCAAGGCCCTATAATGCATTATTGTCACTTTTTTTTTGTTTTTACACTTTTAAATATTTTCTTTTTGCATAATGGCATGGTTGCCCACTGCTGTGTGCCGTGCAAACATTTTAGACTATTTAAAAAAAATAATTATTTTTAATTATTTTCCATTACTTTTTGGACCCGCAGTGGTGGTGCTGCGATAGCATTGTCGCCTCACAGTAAGACGCTGTCCGGTTCGATTCTCAGCTAGAGCGTCTTCTGCATGGAGACATGCGTGAATGGGTGCACCTTCATTGAAGGTTGTGCATCAGGCCTGGCAAGCCGGTACATACAAATCAACTGCCAATCATTAGTGGACCGGAGTTCCACTGTGGCGACCCCTAACCGGGAAAAGCCGAAAGACACAATTTTCTATTACTTTTTGGAACACAGGGCATAGTTTTGCACATATCTGTGTCTGCTATGCTATTTCTGTCCTTCTAACTGGACTTTTACAGCCCCTGTTCACTTTTGTATCTCATGTACACTTTGAAAACCAACATAGGGTCTGCAGGACTGCCTATCTGCTTGCTGGATCACTCCAACACCCTCATTTGCATGCAATTCACCTGCTTATGAGGTGATTTGCATGCCATGGACACTTCCATATTTGCATGCTTGTGCACGCCCCTCAGCTCCGTTTACTGGATCACACAGCTGCTTACTTCTGTGTAAGCTCCGTGCCACTATGCCTACAGGGAAAATTAATCTGTTTATGCTTTATTGAATTCCCCCCTATGTTTATATCGTGGTAAAGAAGAAACCACAGAACATTTTTTTTATTTGAAATGTAAGAGGGTGAAGAATTTATGAGAAAAATTATGTGAAGAGAAATTTTTGGAGATTTAAAAGAGAGTAATAATATAAATATACATATGACTGAACATGGAAAATATAAAAATGGAAACGAATATAAATTAAGAATGGACAAAACATTGTTTTATGTAGTATGGGAGATTTGGAATGAAGGATTAAATGAGATGATGTTTAATGGAAGTGGATAATGTCAATAATATTAAAAAATCAGATGGTGGTTATAGAAAAAGTAGTGGAAATCTAGTATGAAGAAAAATATATAAAGATGGTAGACATAAATTTGATATATTTTTTTTAATATTCAATGTATAAGGATGCAACTTTGTCAGCAACTATGTCATTTTGTAAATATATACATTTGTAATTCTATACATCTATAAATATGTATACATGTACATTTGTAAATAATATAGTATGTGAATAAGCTGTAAATGTATAAAGGACTCCTATCTTTTTTGACAGGTGCCATGGTGTCTTTTACATCCATCTGAGCTATGACCAAGTCATGCAGATGAGGTCACAGTTTAACATCTCATTTGAAGGGGACCCATTCCGGAGTACAACACCCCTAAAGCTGCACAGTAGTATCAGCAATCCAATCAACAAGACTGGGAATAGAACCTACAGTCTTCTTGTCTTCCACAACCAAAGATGAGCATGCATCCTATTATGCTACTAACACTGCCATTCCAAGACTTACTCGGATGTAACAGAATTGCTTAAGGCATTCAAAAAATTAACACCACCAAAAAGTAAAAAATTAACAACTGTGGCAAAACTTAGAACACAACTTCCTGTTGTTTTTTCTAAAACATTTGCATTTAAAAGTACCAGAAAAGTAGTCAATTAACCTGGTAAGAATCCAGCTAAAGTGCAAACTTCAGTTACAAAATAAAGCAGAATACAACCTGCTTGAGGAGATAGCTAAGAAAAAGCATTTTTCATCAGTAATGAGTCCTAAGGAAGGATTCATTAGTGCAACAGCACCTTGGCTTTGGAAACTTAGATATATTAGATGTGGATATAATACCGATTAAGAGGTGGGCAGTATTCCATGTTGAATACTTTGAAATGAAATGGAGGCAAGTCATAAGCTATCTCTGGTAAGAAGTCAAGATGACTTTACTTTTTGTAGATAACAACAATGGTGTTACTGTGATCTACACGTAAAATAAATCAAGACATTTTATTTATAACTTATTATTTACAACTTTACCCTTTACAGAGTATGTTACCTGAATATAACATAAATAACTTGTCTAACTCTCATTGTAATACAGATATAACTTGACTAACTTGTCAAACCCTGTTTTTAATATGGATATTTATAGGTTTAGTCATGCAAATTCATGTTTATAGCTGTTCCACCACACATGCTTTCAGATAACATGTTCCCTTTCAACATGATGTTGTGATTGTACTAATGTGAATGTATATTTTTATTTGATATTCTTTTATGTATTCTGAACCAGTTCAGTATGTTACCATCTATCATTTTCATATACTGCACTTTAAAAATGGCACTGATGTTTAATTTGCCTGAGTTAATTTATAGTCTGTCTTGTACTATATTGTACAAATGGAACTTTTCTCTTTGGACTCCTGATGAAAACGGGCGTCTTCAACTAATTGGACAAGCATGTTTAACTAACAAAAATAAATATACTAAAAATAAATAAATAATTAGTTTAGGGTATACTTGATGCTATGTTAGCAGTTAAGTGCATAGCTAGACATAGGTCGGATCCCAGTCTATAGCTAGAAAATTGTCTATAAGTAAACAATAGGCCAGGTTCCAGAGTAAGGCTAGACAATAGGCAGAGTCCCAATGTATAGTTTGATAATCGGCAGGATCCTAGTGTATACTTAGAAAAATAGACTGGGTCTTAGTATATAGCTAGACAATAGGCCGAGTCCCAGTGTAATCCTAGACAATAGGCAGGATACCAATGTATACCTAGAAAATAGTCAAGGTCCCACTGTATAGCTAGATAATAGGCCAATTCCTGCTGTATACCTAGAGAATAGGCAGGCTCCCATTGTATAGGTAAACAATAGACAGGGTCACAGTGTATAGGTAAACAATAGGCCGAGTCCCAGTGTAATCCTAGACAATAGGCAAGATACTAATGTATACCTAGAAAATAGTCAGGGTCCCCCTGTATAGCTAGATAATAGGCCAATTCCTGCTGTATACCTAGAGAATAGGCAGGCTCCCATTGTATAGGTAAACAATAGACAGGGTCCCAGTGTATAGGTAAACAATAGGCCGAGTCCCAGTGTAATCCTAGACAATAGGCAAGATACTAATGTATACCTAGAAAATAGTCAGGGACCCACTGTATAGCTAGATAATAGGCAGGCTCCCATTGTATAGGTAAACAATAGACAGGGTCCCGGTGTATACCCAGACAATAGGCAGGGTCACTGTGTATAGCTAGACAATAGGCAGGATCCATGACAAGGGGGCAGGGTTGAAATTCTTAGTGAGAATCTATCAGCTGTCATCAAAAAGGTAAGCATTCCATCAAATGAAGCAAAGAAAAAGCATAATTGAATATGAATATCACTATGCTATTGCCTCAGTCATCATCCCAATGAGCATTAATGGATACCTTACACCCCCATGCTTGGTAATCCTATTGCAATAACTAATACAGGAGATATTTGTTAATGGGGTGTCATACAAAATAATATTAATATGTGACTAATATTACTGCTGCTACTATTCCCACCCCCTTCTTAATAAAATGGGTCTGTTCCACAATTAGAGCAACGAGTCAAAGAACCTACAAGTTCCAACCGACAGGTAGTAAGTCTATTCTCAACCCCATCATAACTAAATGCAAAGACGTCCGTATACTACATAATAATCTGAGCAATCATTGCCTAGCTCTTTTTACTTGGTCCTTTAATGCAGTACAAAAAACACCTTGTACCATCTCCTTCTGACCATTCTATTAAGTTAAACAGCAACTACTTATATTAGTATGTATGCATTATGCTTACTTGCTTGTATCTGGAAGCTGTTTTATATTGTTTTACTGTTTGTATGTTTTTGTTCTCTTATACTGTGGAGCTTTTCTCCCCAGGCCTCCACTGAAAATGGGTTCTTTTGGCCTAATGGACTTTCACGGTAAACAAATGCCAATAAATAAATAAACAATAAACACTAAATGAGAAATTTTCTACCATTGAATGGTCCACTGTTTATAAATGCATAGAACAAAACATAGCCTCTGCTCACTTCAACAAAACTTTGAGCCATAGTCAAGACACTGTCTTCCCAACTGTAAAAAGAAAGTTAACTGGGTTGTCATCCCTTTTCTTTCAGAGCAACTAAAATTACCACATTAATCCAAGAATGAATGGAAAAAGAAACCCTCAAAAAAGAACTACAAAAATATATAACTACATCAAGATGAGGGCCAGAAGTGCTACCAACGCAGCAAAGCTTTCACTTCTTACAGACATACAGACAGACCATACCAGATACTAATTCAAGACTAACAGGGGTATGCTCATTGCTATGTCAAGAGCTTTTAAAACATTAAATCAAAACCTGCTCATTTACAAACTTAGTCAATCCAATTGTGTTTCAAATAGAATAAGATGATTTCAGAGTTACCCTCAAAACACAACAATTCAAGGACACCTAGAGACCTGCCTTTCAGCAGAAGACAAAACTGACATAGGAGCTCCACAAGGATCCATCCCTGGTCCACCGCTGTTTTTTCTGTTCATCAATAACATGATTTGCCCCACCTCAATATGGTCATTTATGCGGATGATATTTTACCACTTGACTCATATAAGAACACTGAATCTACAACAAAAACTACATTGTAGCTTTACAGATTTATAGCAGTGAACAAATAAAAAACTATTCTAATCAGTCCTCTGAAATCTAACACCGTGATGTTTGGCACCACACAAAAACTCATTAAATCCTCAAATCTATTACTGATACAGACAGCAACCCACTACAACTAGTAACAGAAAAAACAGTGCCTAGGGTTCATTTTGGACTGTACTCTTTCACTGTTCAAACATACACTCTACCAACTAAAAATATGCTATAGAATTTCACATCTCTTCTCCCATACAGTGCATAATGCATTATTTTAATAATGTGCTTTTGTTCATAAAATTGAATACTCACTTGCTCTTGAAACTTAGCATTCCAGCTCAAACAAATGTAAAACACAACCTACTAGAAACAAAATTGGCACATTTGTTCTTCTGGTAGACCCTTGAACTTATCGCTGCCAACTTTGAAAGGGGCGTAAATAGTTACTTGTTAATGAGAGAGCCACATTTCATCTTAGCTATCAAATCTATAAACTAATAAAAAATGGTCACTGCCCCCCAAAGAACAAAACTACAAATCAAGGAGCCTAACTACGCACTCAGAGACACCAAGAAGCATTACTCTGAAGTGCTCGAATCTCAACTGCTTGAAGATTACTGTCTTGAAGGCAGGGATGTGAGCATTTTGTAGCTTATTCAGGCAGCCACACAATCCCAAACTCAAATATGAGTTTAGCAAAACAGCTTCCATACCTTACCATAGCTCATTATTTGAGTTTGAGTGAGATTAAGTACATCACATATCAGGAGGGGGTGGGTGAGGGATTTTAGGGATAGAGATTCATAGGGAGATTTTATGGCTAGGGAATAAAAAGGTAATTTTAGGGTAGGTAAACAGGAAGGGAGTTTTAGGTTTATGGAATGGGAAGGGATTTTAGGTTTAGGAAGGGGGTTAAAGTTTTAGGATTTGGAGATGAGGAATCAGGTTAGGAACTGAGTTAGAGTTTTAGGGTTAGACTTAGGGCTTTGGCAGGGCTACATAGTTTAATAGGGTCATATGTTGAGAGTGCTAAATAGCTAAGTAAGATTGAGCTACTGTGAGATAGAGCACTCAACTTTTCAAGCAAGTGACAGCGATCAAGCGTGTCGCAAACTAGTAGCATGGAACGAGTTGTAGCAGACCCACTCATTGGTCATTTTAGCTAATTTTTGGGAGGAGCTGAGAAATAGGATTTCTTGTTTACCTGCATTATTATGTAGCTAACACGCTGTGTGACTCTGCTATTGTCAGACTGTATTTGATTTTTTCCTACCCATGTGCTCCATTGTTGGCTTTTTAGCTATCCACCCCTACTGTAAATTTGACTTTGGAAGCTCTTTCCAGCATACTTCTCAACCTCTTAGCACAAGAAATCTAGACAAAGCCTAAGAAAACTGAGAACAAAGGTCCAAAAAATAGACACAGATTTTAAATATCATTCTTATAAACTTAGAAAGTCACTAGAATAATGGGATTTGTGTTAGTATGCAGCTTCTGAAAGATATGAAGTTTAGAACTTAAATGCATGCCATTATTTAGTGACTTCAATCCTTGGTGCTTTGCCAGAAAACCACACATTTTATGAGGAACAGACCAAAAATATGAGTCAAACATCTGGAAATTCTGTGAACATCTGGAGATTTGAGAGTTAGGCCTCCGAGTCTCATTGCATCTGCTTATTCTACTGGACATCGACAGATCTATTGTGAAGGCCGGCCTCTTAGACTGTTAAAGTTTGGTTATCTTCTGTTTCGTACCATCCCACTCATTTAGTAAAAAAATTCAGAGTGTTAGTCATTTTTTACATCTTACTTTTAAAATCTGCAACATCTGAGACTGGGATATCTATCACTGGTGAGTCTAAGAACTGCTTCTCAAGAATTAGCGTTGTCTCTGCTGAGGGAAGGAACAGAGGGACATTATTTCCTCACATTCCTATAGACTGGCCGGATGTCAGGCTTCCACAGCAGGGAATCCCATATGTTAAGAATACTGCAGCAGTGAATGTATATATAGCGCTTTTATGTATGTGGATGTGCACAAGGACATCACAGGGACATTATTGCCTTGCATTCCTATAGATTACCAGTCACTGGAAAGCCAGAACATTGCTTCTTAGGAGTATACATGGGATTAATTGTTTTGATCCTGTCAAGAGAAGGAGCAGAAGGACATTAGGTCTGTTGGTCTCTGATAAGGTAATGTGTACGAGACTTCAATGAGTGGTCTCTGTAGTTTTGCTGAGAACCTCTTCAGGGCCATTCTGCAGCTTAGCTTTCTGTTGCATCCAGCTGCTGTAGGTTCAATGTAGTGTATCTACTAAGACAACACAATAGCAAGTGCACTGGACCCATAAACATCTGGGTTAATACTGTTTCACAGGATGCAGCTTGGGATTAGTGCTACTGTTTTGCTTCAGGTGAGAGAAGGAACAAAGTACACTTTAAATAATTTGATAGTATAGCTATTTTTGCCGCTACATTTAAATTATCGAATTCTGCATTACTGTCAGTTTATGTGGTTGCTGCTTAAGTTACTGTGCAAGTTGATTATTTTCTGCATATTTTCAGCTTGCATTACTTTTTAAGTTGATTTAATGCACATTCAGGGTATTTTAATTATTTAAAGTTAGCAGGGTTAAGTTTGCACTGTAGTGGCAGTGGACAGTAGCCTCTTCTAATTCTGTGCAGAGAATCCATGAGAAAACCTGAGCATGGGCTTATTGTGTTTGACTAGAGGGTTATTTTGCTTTTTTACTGGTTTACTCAGCCTGTAAAAAGACATTGTGTTTGTACATGGCTTGTCATTGTGCAGCAGTTGTTAGCAGTTCTTTTTATTGGTTCAAGCATTTAGAAGTGAAATTTTCCTATAAAACTACTTCTAAAATTTCTACAGTACTTAGTTGTATAAAGAACACTGCCCCATAAATCTTGCCCAAGCTACCCAGATTTGAATCTGCTCTTGTACCTTCTCCTTGTAGATCACATAATAAAGATCTGTAACTATGGATATTCACAATCCTACCATCTTTGCAGTCAGTTTGGTGGATATGGTCATCTTGAAGCAATAAACTAATTGTCTCATGTTTACTGACAACCAGCTAATTCTTAAACAAACTGAAATGGAATGTAAGAGATGTTCACACAATATCACTGGAGCCAGGTTTTCAGAAACACACACACTCTGCACTCACCACAGATAGTATGGACAAGACAAATAGACCCATATATGATAAGGCTCGTAAATGTCATCTTCCTAAACCCCAAAGGCCTTCTAGATGATGCACTTACAATAAGAGTCCTGTCCTTAGCAACCTCAAAAGAACTCTTTTAAAATAACACCCATGAAGACATACAGCCATATCTCACAGGTCTCAGCTACTAATCCCGTATGGCAAATCACCACATAACTCAATATGTCGGTAAAGGAGACTCCATTTTGAGATACACAGATAACCCACTCATCAGACTGAGCAAGTGGAGAGTCATGGACAGTTGCCTATCAGCGGCCAGGATCCACTAGATCACACATGCACTCAGGTTGCTGAATCAGAAATATCAGTATGACTCAGTCATAGTCCATGCAGGTGTAAACCACCTGAGATGTACCAACCTGGACTATAAGAAGAGAGATATGATGAAGCTCTCAGACTATGTGCTCTTGAACAATATGAGCCTAGCATTGAGCAGAATTTTACCATCTTCAAGGATGATTCCACAATATGAAAAGAAGATAATGGACCTTAATAATTGACTTTGTTGCTGGTGTAATTTGAAGGGGTTACAATATTTAGAACCAGTAAAACTTTGCTATGAACATAAAACTAAACTGTAAAAATAAAAAAAGTTACTATATGCACATCCAAAATAGAATTTATTTAATTGTATAAAACAAAGAGTTAAGCACTTTCTTTTGCAATAAAACATCATAAATCCCTTCATCAAAGAAATACATTTTGTTAAACCATTATATAAGTCAAACAAATCACATTATTGCTCTCACGGTTCAATCAATATTTATAATAAAAAGTCATTACCACCCTAAAAACTGTAGTATTTGAAATGTGTATAAAATCAAATAATAATAAAAACCACCACTTATTCATAGCTGCTAAGGATCATATCCTTTCAGCCTTAAAATGCAAAATACTGTTAAATCGAAATAAATAATTTAAACATGGTGTGCATCTTGCATATAATAATAATTGCTAATGTATCTCTTTTGATTTTAACTTATTTTCCCAGTGACCACCTCTTTCTTTTTTGTCTACTTTCTCCAGTACACAAAAAATAAAGATTTCTTAAACCCTTACAAGATTTTGCAAGTTTAGCAATTGCATTTCTCATTTCTCATATTTTAATACTATAAACCTGTTCATATATTCTTGTTTGCAACATTTGCTCTGTTTTTCCGTCACAAAAAACCCACATATATCCAAGGAAAATGTTTAATAGTCACAATAAAACAAAAAATACGTAGTCTAAATAACCTCAGATAGATGTAACTTTATTATCTTTAAATAACAAAGGCTTAAACAATCCTAGAAAGAGATCAAATTTACTGAAATATTTAAAACTGAAAAAAGCACAAATTGTCTTCCTTCAAGAAACTCATTTCAAAACAAATGACAATTACAAATGGAATCCTAAGGAATATATGATAATGGCGCAATCCACTAATAAGAGAAAGACAAAAGGGGTAACAATTTTATGGAAAACAAACGTGATTAACCCAGAAATCATGTATAAGTATGAAGATAAAGAAGGCCTTATGACATTAGTAATAGTTAAATATAATCACAGAATATGAACCATAGCCAATCTATACTGGTTCCCAGGCATTGGAACAGGAACTGTTAAAAAACATTTGGATTTCATTTCCCATCATTATAAAGGCAGCTCAATATTAGGAGGAGATTTTATCTGTATATTTGATATTTCTGAAACTACAAATAAAAGACCGTTGCGTACATCTGCTGTTTCAAAAACTTTAAACAAGTGGGTAGAATCATTTCATCTTGTAGATACTTTCAAATTTACAGAAGATAAATCTTTGTTGTTTTCCCGTCAAGATCACAGATTTGATATCCAAACTAGAATAGATAAAATATTTGCTGCCCATGACTTATACTCTAAAATCATTAATTTCTCAATCACTCGCTGCCCCTTTTCAGACCACAATTCATTGATACTAAAACTTCAAAATGGGTACAAACCATTAATCTTTAACTCCAGAATTCCAGCATATATAACTAAAATTAAAGAGTTCAAACCCTGGTTATTATCTGAATAACAGTTCTTATTAGATATTAATTACATCACAGAGATAAAAAAATAATGATATGGGACTCATTAAAATCTTACGTATATGGTAAAACCCTAACTTAGTATAAAAATAATCAGAGAATGGGATTCTGAATTATTAAATCTACAATCCAAACTTTTGTCAGTAAAAGCTGAAAAAAATCAAAATCATTTGGAGATGAAGAAGAAAGTAGAAGTATTAAACAATAAATACAATGAAATTCTAACACATACAACTAGTTTAGCTTTAGAAAAACTAAAAATTAATACCTTGGCCACTTCTTCCAAATATCTACATAATTTATTCACAAGAATCAAACAACAATCAAAAGCTAATAACATTAAAAGCATCTTCCATGAAAGAAAGGGACAAATGTCTCAGATATAGGTGACAATCTTGATGCCTATAGAAATTACTATATGGAACATTTCCAAAAAATATATACATATCGATCAATTACATTTAGATGGAAAATATTCTAATATAAAAAAAATGGAAAAATTAAAACTAGATCTGCAACCACCCATATCCTACAAAGAAATTATATATACAATAAAAGAGGGTAAAAATAATAAAGGACCAGATATAGATGGCATAATTATGGAAATATATAAACTTTTTCCTTCAAAGATATTATCCCTCTTCCATACAACTCTATTAAAAATTCAGTCACAAGCTTTAATACCACCCTCTTGGAGATATTCCTTAATCACAGCAATCCTAAAGGAAAACATACCCCCAAACCTCTGTACCTCATATAGACCTATATCATTATTAAATAATGACTATAAAGATATTTATGACAATATTAACTAGCAGAATGAAAATACCACTATCCAAAACAATAAATAATGATCAAACTGGATTTATATATCATAGACACACACATGACAATATTAAAAGGATAATTTCTCTTATAGATTATGTTAATAAAGAAAATAAACACTCATAATTGGTTTAGATATAGAGAAAGCCTTTGATTCCCTAAATTAGGAATATTTATTTAAAATCCTAATGCTATTTGAATTTCCTGCATCCTTTGTTCATCTCCTAAAGAATATATATACAAATAATTTACCATATGCCAAGTTAGGTCCTTTTACCTCTGAATCTATACACATAATAAAAGGCACTAAATAAGGATGTCCCATGTCACCAATTGTATTTGCTCTGGCTATTGAAATACTGGAAGATTCAATTCATAACAATATAAAAATCAAAGGAATAGACATTTATGAACAATACAATTCTAAAGCAATGCTATTTGCTGATGACATATTACTAACAGTATCTTAATATAAAAGAGACATTAGAAGAATTAGATATATTAATTGACAAATGTTCACATGACTTCAGGACTTCATTTCAATAAATCAAAATCAAAATTGTTATTTTTTAATAAAAAAAAGAACTGCAGACTAAGGGGTATCACATCATAGAGAAACAAGAATCTACCTTATAATATCTAGGAATTGAGTTAGGCAAGGATAATACTGGATTAGTCTAAAAAACTATAATAATATCATCAGTACAATTAAAATCTCTGTGGAGAAATGGAACAAAATAATATTAACATTGGAAGATAGATTACAGTTAATAAAAATGGTTTTACTGCCCAAGATCCTATATATAGCCTTGGCAATACAACTGTTACCAGAAATGAATATACTTAAAGAAATAAATTCATGCCTAATAAAATGTTTATGGTTTCCCAAAAGAATCAGAATAGCTTTAAGACATCATATCAGACCATGGAAACAGGGAGGATTAAACTTTCCTGATATAGAAACATATATAAAAGCATCAATATCTAAAACAATCTCAGATTGGATAAGTCCAAATTACTCTGCAAATTGGAAAGAATTGCTAACTGTAATATCAATAAATATAGTTGATTTACAAAAGAATTTCAAATAGATAAAAACAATTTGCTATGGCATATCACATAACTAAACCCACTAAAACTTGTATGATTAATTATTACATTGACTCATTTAGGAAAATTATTAATGCAAATATAGATTTAAAAATCTGGTTTGATCTTTTAACACCATTAATAGTCACAAAGAACTTTCCACATAAAATATATAGAGAAATTATTAATTCCTGGGAACAGAAAGAATTTGTTTGTTGGCTCCAATGTATCAAAGAACTAAATGTTTTAGATGTGCAAGTAATAAAAACAACATACAAAATTCCACAACAGGACTGGCTAACTTTACAGAGTATTCTGTCACATTCGCAAGATTTAAGTAAAATAATTAACAATTCTTCATTTAAAGAAATACCTAAATTTACGAAATACATATATGAAATCATATATAATGACTCTGACATGGGAACCAGTATTTCAAAATTAAAAAAAATATATTGATGAACTATAAAACAACACCCAAAACCTCATATTGGAACTATATAACAAAAGGACACTCGATACAGTTAACTGAAGATATTAAAACAAATATCTTATTATCGATAAAATATACATCCTTCAGACAATACTGGAAAGTTTTTAATTGAAAATACTTCCACAGAGCATTTTTAACCCCAGACAGAATCAGTAAAATTAGTTCTTCCATAAAAGTAATATGTTGGAGATGTGAGCAAGTACAATGCAGACTGGAACCACATTTTCTTTGATTGTGTTAAAATTGAGCCATTTTTGAATGGTATTAATACCTTTCTATAAGCTTTATTTAATGAATCATTTTATTTAACTACAGCTCTTATATTATTAAATGTGAACAAAGGTCCTCATTTGAATAGGTCAAACGTGTAACTAGTATGGACTATACATGCAATTTCAAGGAAGAGTATAACAAGAAGATGGAATACAAACACAATACCAACTTTGGAAGACTTCTACAGCCTACTGAAGACCACAGCATTATTGGAAATTAAAACTAAAGAACTAAGAATTTATCCACAGCCCTTTTATCAACAACCCGTGAGGAAAAGTCTTATCGTTGATTGACATTATACAATAATTGATCAGACACTTTGATAATGGATTGGACATACTTATAAAGTAGAAATAAAATAGAACGGAACGAAGCAAACAGTAAGTACTTCCACGTATACGAAATAAAAAGCAGGTAATCCACGTATAAAAATCCAAGAATCTTTATTTGAAATGTGACACAGATAAGCGCTTTCGCAAATAGCTTCATCAGATCTCATAACATCCAGGATAACATTCTCCTTATATACACAAGTTAATTCAAACAAGCAAGTAAGCTCAATCGAGGAATTCTCATTTAAAGGCATACAATTCAAAGTAAATCTATCTAAACTCTAAATCCAAAATGTTAGTTCAAGTGATATAAAGTCAAGTAAAAATGTTTGTGACCCTATACAAAAAAAAAAAATATATATATATATATATATATATATATATATATATATATATATATATATATATAAACAAATAGATATATATACAAAATGTATATACTATATTAATAAATATATAAAACATATATATGTATGAATATAAAAAATTGATAATATTAATAAAAAGTTTCATAATAAAAATCAGTATATAATCACTTAACATTTCTACGTTGTCTGAGTTTAGGTTTTATTGAGGCCCTTTCATTCAGGCCTCGTCCTCTATCTGATTTCAGTAAGATAATCCACTCTGTTTCCTTACTCTCTGTATACGTTGCAATATCGCCTCCTCTAATATTAGGGGTAATAACCTGTAGTACTCTAAACAAAAATGTATGTTCTTTATTATACAATGCTATATGCTTAGCTAATGCGTTATGATTAGAGCCCTTTCTGATATGATAAAGGTGCTCTCTCTCATTCTGTCTCAAAATGGGTGATTCGTCTTCCCAACATAAAATGATGAACATAATTGACAGACAGCTAAATATATAACATGAGGAGTCATACAATTCGCTTCAGCATTAATATTAAAATTCCTTAGTAAATCAGGATGCATAAATTCTGTGCTACTATCAATAAAAGAACAAAAATTACAATTACCACAAGGTTTGGTGCATCCAATATTTCTGTGATACTTGTACAGCCTACTGAAGACCACAGCATTATTGGAAATTAAAATTAAAGAACTAAGAATTTATCCACAGCCCTTTTATCAACAACCCGTGGGGAAGTCTTATCGTTGATTGACATTATACAATAATTGATCAGATACTTTGATAATGGATTGGACATACTTATAAAGTAACTGTATACATTAAGATCTGCTATAATGTCAGGCTAATGTAAATAGTGTACATAGTTATTTAAGATGTTATGTATAACTACTACAGAATTCATTCAAATGTATTTGAAATATAAACAAAAAAAATTTGAATAAACAAAAGGACCCACATGTCAGGAAGCCTGCCAAGTGAACTACCCCTTGGTCACACAGTTAAACTTCCTTTACAAGCAGTTACTTTAGAATATGAGACAATGGTGGTGTTTACTGTGTCCATAATTTATTTACATTGAGAGCAGGACCCACACTTCATCATTCCATAGTTGGACGTTGGTCCATGGATTCTGATCCTTTTCCTGGGTGACCTTAACATTTTGTATCCTTTTGTATGCAAAACCTGGTGTTGCTCCTAATCTGGCCAAAAGGCCTACACATTCCAAAACTGTGGTCCAGTTCCTCTCTATTACACCCCTTGATTTAAAAGTACTATGACCAAAAGGCCACACCATTACTCTACTGATATTTTCTATCCTGGAATAGTCCTTCTAAAGAGAAATAGAGCCTGTCTCCCTTAAAATAGGTTTGAAGACAGTACTTCTTTATTCAGAAACATTCTAAAATATGTTGTCTAAAAACATTGCAGGGTAGTATTATCTAAAAATAAAACTTTTAAATTTTCTCTCTGTATGACAATCTGACATCAGAAACTAACCTGGACAATCATATTGCCTGACCCTTCTCCAAGTTTTTTTTTTTTTTTGCCATATTTGATGGCTACTCAGAAAATGCAAATATCCATTTAAAGTGTTTGTTTTCTGTGTTTGGTAGATTCCATTTATGTTGGAAAAATGGACAGGAAGTTGTGAACAAGAGTATCAGGCTGGCTTTTTTTTAATGATTTATTCATATTTATGTAGTGTAATTTAAAACTGCATAGCTGGTATAAGCAAGGATCTCACCCACTGGATTTAATGTACATGGTGATGTCTGATGCATTTGTAATACCTTGTTGTCCTTAACTCCAGTTGCTTAACTTATTATGCACATTTCCTATACTGGTACAAGGAACGGGAATTCAATGGCATTACCAAATCACATTAAACAGTACTCACTGACAAATCATGTCTCATGCCATGCATAGCAATGCAGCAAATAATTCAGTAATGATACTCTGATAGAACCAGTAAGCAAGCAAAAATATGCTACTAGATGTCACACTGTACGAAATAATTTTCATTCTATATCATAAAAGTTGCACATAGTCTGCTAATGAGACTTTTTCCCAGCATGTTGAACTGATGGTTCATTAGTAAATGGGGTAATTCTTCTTCTGTTTTTGTGCATATAAAATACCCAGACCATACTGTTATAACAAAAACAAAACCAATCTTGACTAAACAAGTATGACAAATGATGAAAGAAAAGCAGGACAAGTACCTAAAATTACATTTTCGTGTTTTTTCTACTTTTATTCATTTGCCAAAACGATAATCCCATTAGTACTTTTTTTCACTGGTGAGGACCGTTGTCAAATGTGATTTTTCTCTGAGTCACAAAAATTGCCAATGGAGGCTGAGGGAATCACTATACATTTCAGTCTTCCTTGTCACTTCAACCATTATCGCTAATCACTGAACCAACTCACATAAGTCTACACCTAATGATCCCCAAAGAAGAAAGTCCATAAGGCAAGCAAACACTTTACCTAGTACTCTTATAGGGGATTCTGTTTTATGTCACACAGATGCCCCACTCACATAGATGATCTATGATGTCCCCATGCTGGGCCAGTAATCAAGGAGCCTGAATCCTCACCACTGAAACTGGAGAGGGACTTGCACTCGGAATACAAATGGATACACTCAGTATTTCCAGATGCAGACCTCTTTGCATCAAGCACAATTTCCCTTAAGAGCACACAGGGCACACACTCAGCCCAGGGTCTGGGTGTCTCTATCTGTCTCTCCTCAGGTCCCCAATAAGGTTCTCCACTGGCACTGTGAAACCAGTGCTTCATGTCCCTGCCCCAAGTAGATGACACACACACTCTTTGAGATTTAATTTTCACACACACACAACTGGTAAAGGCTGGCACAAATTACCCACTCTACCAATGTTGCCCAGGCTATAAGGCAGATTCACTGCCACCAGTCAGTTATTATAAGGCTCTTAAAAGGATATCCAATTATGCAGAGTGAAGTTAATATTAATACAAATGGTAATATTGACCAAACAACAAGGCGTTCAGGAGTGGTCAGAGTTTTCACCAAATAAATATGGCAAATACTCTCAAAGCTTAAATATTTTCTAAAAAGGACCAGCCACAATGAAACATTTAAATATATTTAACAATAACTAATCAAAGAACAAGAAAATACTAAATACATATTTACCGTAAACCACATAGTTCAAATCACAGGAAATATTGAAAATAACATTGATGGGCAGACTCATACAAATAAAGAAAAACAATTTGTAAACTAAGCTTCACTATATTCTTGACTGAATCTAGGATAATTACTATTCCCTAATAACTTACTTGATAGAGCAAGACACAATGAAATATGTGAGTAGACTTTCTAGTCAGGTACCCAAAATAGAATACTCAATACTGAGAGATGATTTCCTGTAAAATATAATATCCAAGATGACTTGCAGAATGACCTCATCTGATCACCTGATTCTAGGGTCTCAAAGTATCCCCTTTGAAGCTAAGACAGAAATTTAGCATAGACAGCTAAAATACACATCTAAATGTTTATGGTAGTGCCTGGGGCTTCCCCTCTTTTTACTGAGCTAATGAACAAAGGCTTCTTCCAGACCCACCGTCCCCAGTCCTATTCAGCACTGTGGTGTGCCATGTTAATGGTTTAATAGCTCATTTACATTTCCCTTACTTTTCTTAAAGTACGCTAGCTGGTCAACCTCTGCTTTCCCAGTATCCTGTATTGAAATATATATATATATATATATATATATATATATATATATATATATATATATATATATTTAATTCAGTTACAATAATACATGTACATTTCTTATTTTTCCAGCAGGATGCACTGTTGATACATTTTAACACAAGTAAACCTCACAAATACATTTTCAGCACAAGGATATGTACAAATCAGTTTGGTATACAAATGACATAATTATTTACAAAATTCCAGCTAGCTGTGGTGGCACAAATCATACATCCACTGCCCTACTTCTCATAATATGGCTGGCAGTACTTCCTATCATCACATGGACAAAGAGAAGATAACACTTGATTGCCTATTTATGATCTGCAATAGAATGCACACACCCAAGTTACTGCATCACAGGTACCAATATTATTCTATCATAGTCCTTGTGGGTGGAAATGACCTGAGATGTATCTCACTGGACTTTATGAAAACAGACATTATGGATCTCTCTGACTACGTGTCACAGACAGGTAAGTACTTTGCATTGAGCAGCATTCTACCTACACCAAGGATGATACCACAGTATGAACAGCACAGTGGTGCAGCAGTAGCTTTGTCACCTCACAGCTAGAGGTTCTCCAGTTTGATTCTCAGCTGAGGTGCCTTCTGTGTGGAGTCTGCATGTCCTCTCTGCATTTGTGTGGATTTCCTCTAGGTGCTCCGGTTTCCTCCCACATTATAAAGACATGCGTCTGGAGTGTTTCTATCTGGGCCTGTGCTGAAAATTGGCTTTGTTCCAAGTTGGACTTTCCTGGTAAACAAATGTTAAATAAACAAATAAAATGAACAGAAAATTATGAATTTTAATATTTGTCTTAGCTTCTGGTGTAACTCCAGAGAATCCAGTATTTATCAGTACTGAAGGACATGGTTAACAGACCATGTTGCTTTGCCTAGGATGAGCTGCACCACTCCCCCTGGGCTTTTGGATATTGACTCAATCTTTATCCACCCTCTTAGAGCCCTTTTTAGACAATGTCAAAAATGACAGAATTAACAACATAAAAAGTACCCTGAAGGTGTTACTGTTCAATGATAGGAGCCTAAACAAGAAAAGTCCACACTCTGCAACCTCTTCTCACTCTGGAGAATGCAAACGCTTGTGCTGTTACCAAGACTTTATTTAAAGCTGCAGAGAGTACTCTGGGATTGCAAGGCTACAGTGCCTTCCATCCATTTTGCCCAACAGAAACATAGACAGATGCTAAAGGTGGAGGTGTCTTGATCTACTGTGGCAACAAATACAACTCCAGGTTGGTTAAACAGGAAGATGCCCTTGAGTTTATCCACTTTCAAGTCTCCATAGACAAGGTTCCTATTAAATATAATACATGCTTTTTTTCGAGCTGTCATGCCTCCGTTTTCAAATTTGCAGAAATGTATTCAGCTAGTAACTGAATACATTTCTGCATGTTACACTATTCCTACTCAAACACCTGCCTGCTTGCTGAATCGCTAATTCAACTCATTTGCATGGTTTTCACCAGCAAATGAGGTAATTAGCATAAGGCAGTGGTATCCATACAGTAATAGTGCAGGAGCACCTGTGGATGTCCCAGGAGCCCTTTGCTGAATTGTTCGGTGGCCATGTTCCGTGCAGAACCTGCTGCACTATTCCTACACTTCATGTAGGGTTTAATGAATCCTGTGCTTGAGTTGGACAATAGCATTTAAGTATTTAAGCGTATAAGTGTTTTAAGTATTTGATATTTTTACATTATTTTGACCCAGTGTGTTTCATTCATGAGTTGCTAGATTATACCTTTGAATCATTATTTTGTGATTCTAATATATCAAGTATGAATTCAATTCAACATGACAAAATCTCCATAAAAATGTAGTTTTTATCATTTAAAAGCATGCAATCTTAAAACACATTTGATGTTCACAGCAAGAATCAAACTTGTAGAGGTATTAGTATCAAGAAAAAACTGTTAATACTTATCCCACTTTGCAAGTTTAAGGCAGTATCCCCACCTTTGTTGATCACTGCAACCTTATCAAGGATAAAAAAATTTAGAAGCCTTGCAAGTTTTATTGTGCTTATAAAGTACACCACTGATATTATTCTTACTGATATGTTGAGGTTGATAAATGTTTTGAATAAAACTTAACGGGTTCTACTTTGATATAAAACACATTCATGTGACATTTATAATGCACATGCTATGTTGACCATAATACAGACACAATAGCCTTTAAATGCAATAATTGTATAGCATGGAGCTGTAAAGCTGGGGCTACTATTTATACATGTATACTTGCAACAGAGGCCACACATGTGAGAAGCTTTCTCATAATACCTCTACTCACAACTCATGGTTTCTTGCAGCCCACAAACATTTTTTTCTCATCCTATTGTGTTTACTGTAATTATTGCTTCAGGAATTACCACTATCATAATAGTATCATTTAATACTCTCATTATCTTTCAAACTGTTCCAATTATTTCCAGTAACCTTCTTAATGGCAATGATATTGGTTTTGCATGTCATCCATATAACAATGTCTAACTTACTGCTAAGAACTGTATTATCTTTCCACTAGTGATCTGTTACACATTGGTATCAAGACCCTAGCTACCACCTGTAAGTAGAAAAACCTTATCGAAAGTGTCTCTTATCAATCCATCTGGATAGCCTATAGGAAAATGGTCTCTTTACCTTACCACCCTTCATGAAACAACACCCTTTGATGTCAGGCTAGAGTATCTCAATAGCTGTTTTATTAAAACTTGTCTGTAATTTTATGAATGGTCTTTTCATGATGATTGAATCTTTCCCAATCAAGTGCCATATTAATCTTCAAGAATGGGAGTAGATTAGTTAAATAATTTGTTAAAAGACAATTAGACTTCGTCATTCCCCTGTCATATAACAAACAGGTCATGGAACCATTAAAAGAAATGCAGAAGCAAGGTCTAGCACCTATATATAGCAGTTTAAACATTATAAATCCACAAATGACAAGACTAATTTTAATCAAAGAAGTACAATGGCATCTCACCCTTTGCCTTTATAGTTGCATTGAGCCTAGTTGACTCACTCATGTCATTTCAGGATTTATCCAACAGTTTTGAAGAAGTATGCTGTCCAGTAACATGAATTGTTCAGGGTGGAGGCTACACTTGGGAGCTGAAACTACATTATAGAAGTCCAATTCCAAACATCTGGGTTATGCCTCTGCCTGTTTCAATCACCCTTGCCATTGATGTGGTTGTTCATTTACCATGTGGATTTCTTAAAAGAGTATTTCTCACAATCAAAAAGTCACAAGTATTCGATAATAGGGAAAATACAAAGCACCTGTTATCTTAGCACAGTGACTTCATGGGGACATGAAACAGTGATGTGGAATCCATCAAACATAAATAATGTTTTCTATCCATAACAGAAATCACATAAGTACAAATTACTCCATTAACTATTTCAACGCAGTTGATGCCAACATTTTTAAGTAAAACTCATAAATTATTCTGTGTGATAAATACCACAATAGTGAAGCAACCAAAATGCAGATGGAAATGCAGAATATATTATAAAATAGGAGTAAATTATGTTGTTTTTATTAATTTACATGAGTAACTAATGAGATTTTACTCTGTTTCCCATTCTCGATTCAAGTCAGAATGTAAACCCCAAAAGTGGTTTACCTAAAATTCACTTTAGTTTCAAGGACATTGAGTCTAATTTTCTTATCACATGTTCTTTATAAAGGCACAATGCCTAAAACAGAATATCTAAATGTATTGACATGTCAATTGTCTGATTACTGCACATGCATTTTAAGGGCCTAACAACTTTGCTATCTTATTCATGCAACTAATCCTATATTCTAACTTTTACTATATGAGATATCTGACTAAGCCACCATTTTGAATTCATGCATGAGCAAGTAACACTATAAACAACATTTGTAACAACATATATAAAAAAGTTCACTTTTGAATTGTCTCTGATTAATTGTAACCAACTCACCCTCCGTGAATAAATGAGCAAACAGTGCACATCAGAATAGAACACTGGAGCACTAACACATTTTAGGCACCACATCTTAAAAAAGCAGGAGGTGATAAAAACATTGCCTCAATGTCCTTGAAGTAAATTTTTTATTTTTTTTTTTGGTTAATCACACGAAGCTCTAGAGGTTTATACTCTAATTTGAGTTGCAATATTTAATAGCATAAAATTTGACACATTCAATTAAATGTGTGAAAATGTTGATCAATTATTCCTCTTTTTTAATGTTTGACATGTGAATAATTTGTCTATGTTAATTTACTATTCTTGGTAACTGTACTCTTGGAGCTTTTCTCCCTGGGTCTCCATTGAAAAAAGGCCATTGGCATAGTTGAACTTAACCTGGTTAACAAATGTCAATAAATAAATATTATAAATAAATAAATAATAGATCATACTGTAACTACATTTTCATTGCTTTGCTATTCTGGTACTTGTAGCAGTGAATAATTTGTGTTTTACAGAGAATGATAGTATTGTCTGTGTCTGAATATTTAATTGAGTTTGCTGTATCTTAACTGATTGTTGTCATGGATATACAACCATATTTAAGTGAAACAGATTTCACATTACCATTTCATGTTGCCTTGAAGGCATTGTGCCAAGACATTAGCAGCTATGTATGAGGAAATTTTTTTTTTTATTATTATTGAATACTTTGGCTTCTTAGTTGGGAGAAACATTTCATCTTCATTTTGAAATTTTCTGGAAGTGGTTGCCTTCTTTACCTGGAAGAACAAAAATATCTTGCTGTGGTAGAAGTCTATGAAAAGAATATAAGTGCAATGTTGCTGTCATTTTGCTGTAACGCAGCTACAGTTTATTGCTGGTAGTGTGTTAACTGTACAAATTATATGGCTCTATTTTAAAACGTAATACATTTTATAGTTATTTGGATTTTTGTTTATGTACAGAAAACATTGAGGATAGGATGCAGTATTCACTGAAAATGCTATCCTCTACCATTGTTGCCCTGCATCTGCATAATATGCCTGTAACAAGACAGTCAAGCATGGAATGGCATCTGTGGATGGTTTGCATCTTGTAGGCATATTCATAACTTGATGAAAGGATAGGTTGATGAATACTTTAGACTGAGACAGTGAGGCTGAGTCATCCCAGTGAATATTAAAGTTACTCAAAACAAGTGTATTCAACTTTAAGTTGGTTGATTCTGATGAAATCAATGGTGCAATAGATAGAACGCCACCTGTAGGAAGAAAATATATAACTGCAATGACAAACGTCATGTGTTCCCTAACAGACATTCAGAAACACTCCAGTTATGTTCTTTATCAGATGAGAGGACAGGAGCTCAGAATAATGTATGATCTTTGAGCATAAGGAGGTGTATTGTATATCCCACTTTGGGGGGGGGGGAGTAGTTACTGACTTTACATTATGATTGTATCATGAACTTGGCATGACAGTCACAAATGGGTGGGTCAAAGGTATTTTATTAATTATCTGGTCCAGAAAGTATACTTAGCAAAAGCATATAATACTGCCATGCAGATATAGAGTAGACATTTAGTTTAACATTAGAATCTCAATGTTGGTATCTTTTATATTTGTTACCAGTTGTCAGCAAATGTTAATCAAGAAATAAACTACAATAAATGCAGTCAGTGAAATATAGTTTAGTAAGGGAAAATCTGGGTGAAAAGGCAAATATTTTTCAAGCCATATACCAAGCACTCTAGTCTGACCTACAGAGTTCTCTGGAATGCACAATATTCCAACTTAATGTGCAACACCCAAACTTGATTTATTTGCATGCGACACTCTCCTGAACTGTGATTTCCATGTATCTGTCTCTTTAGATTATAGGTTTATAGATAATTACTAAGCCAGCTGCCTTTTTGGGTCATTTTAAGCATAATTAATTCCCCCCCAAAGGTGAGAATCAGACCAGACCCTGTATCTTGTGCTTTTGAGGTAAACATCTTAAGCATTATACTACCCTCCAACCATTTTCCCATCAGGTTGGCTAACTACCATCACTGTAGAATGCAGCCTGCACGGGTGGTACTGAGGAAGAA
>NC_056735.1:117661041-117663541 GCF_019279795.1 Protopterus annectens | reverse complement strand
ATGCCCTATTCTTCCACTGTATACCACTGAGAGGAGTCATAGCTTTCCAAGTGGATGAAATACAGTTCTGATAATAAAAAAATGCATGTGTAAACTCCTCCCTCTCTTCTGTGTATACTTGAGATCATACTTTCCCTACATAACACTAACCCTTATGACTTGCACGAGTAATCCACAGATGTCCATTAGATGTCCCTGCATACGACCAAAATAAATGCTTTCCAGTTAACACCAATCTATTTATGGCAGTACTTGCATAATGAAGGGGGGGGGGTGGTAACAGTAAAATGCAGAATAACTGATGCAGTGTTAAAAATAAAGATAAAATGGATCACACAGATACACAGGTTACTGTTTACAATATACCATATGAATGAAGAAGTCCAAGATGTGTTCTATGCTTTTTTTTTCCTCAGGATCCCCAGCTTCTTTTCACGTCTCCAAAAGATTACTTCATCCTGTTGCCTATGTCACGGTAAATTTGTGCTGACATCCTGAACAATAGCTGTTTTATGGGACTTTTCCCTGATAAATTCTCCTCTAGAACTGGTGATAGACATTACAACATTCAACTACCTCCATTCTCTATCACTCAGGGGAATATATTGTAGCAGAATGTGAGCTTTGTTATAATAACTATGGAGTTTTTTTCCTCAAGCAGCAAGTGAAAATGGACAGAACCATACCTTCCTCATCTAGCAGCTGATCACATTCCCTTGATCTGGTGCCCCTTTATCCTCTTCTGCTGAAGAAAATTAACTGCTTAGGAGCATAAAATAAATAAATAAATTGCCATTCCCAGGTCTAGCATTGTTCATTAAAGCAAATCAGCTTCTCTATCCATGCCCTTCTCCTCGGGGAGCAAACAAAAATAAAAAATAAAAAAGTTTGATACACTTTAAAATTAAAGAAGAGCTTTTGCTGTTTAAACACAGGGAGTTGTAATATGTTTGCCACCAATTCAAATGACAAAGTAGGATATTTTTTAGGGAAATTTGAGATTCTGTAAGACAAACCATACTGGCAGCTAATAAAATGGACTGGAATTTATGTTTTTGCAATAAATAAGTAAATAAATAGAATCTCACACTCTTAAAATGTAATTATTGTTGTTATTTCTTGTAACATTAAGGTGTTTCTAATAAAACCAAGTCCTTTGTGCATTACTAGAAAGTTAGGACATATTTTTTATCCTAAAATGTCAGGACATTTGCCATTTTCATATCTTTTCACAGGACACAACTGACCAAATACGGACTTCCCTACATAAAGAAGGACATGTATCTCTAAGCACCAAACAGCTGCTTCAGTTAAGACCACAAATGCAATGCAGGTAAAGCACTGATGATCTGACCTTGCCCACTAACACTTTGTGCCCAGAGCGGCTGTCACCTTTGCCCAACCTAGCTATCTATATTAAAAACCTCATCTTTCTAGATCTCTAGCAATTTGGTTTTGTAAAAGTTAGATTATATGTAAAGAACCTAGCTTACTTCTTTGAGAAAGCAACTCAAGCGGTTGACAGTGGTCACATTGTACCCACAACTTGCTTTGAGCCGGTCAAGACATTTGACACCATTCTCCATGCTAATATAATTAGAAAAGTAGATGCATAACAAATAGATCCCTATGAGGTATGATTGATAGTGAATTAGCTAAAATACCCACCCCACATGGTGTGGATGGCAGGGGCAATGTCAGAGAAAATGAAAGTGAACAATGGTGTCCTCGATGGAAAATACACGTATAAATAACAGGTTTATTGAAACTGGGCCTAAATGAAATGCTACAAAGTGCCCCTATTCAAAATGAAAATGTAGTTAGAGACCTTGGAACCTAGGTTGTCAGGAAATCCTTCTACTCGGCACAGCTGATTGCCAAGGGAATGTCATCCAGACCTAAAGAAGTTATCATGCTCTGTAGTTAGCACTAGTCAGACCATTTAAAGAATACAAAGCCCTCTTTCACATGTACCTCATTAGACACATCAGACTGTTGTAAAGACCTCAGACATTCCCAACAAAAAGATCATAGACATAAAATCCTTAAGCTACCAGAAAAGACTAGAATCACTGTTAGTGTTTTGTGTCTTATAGGCTTCTCAGAGAAGCCTTGCCTTCTGAGCATTCAGGTGCTCAGTACTGCAGAATCTCTTGTATCTTCCCCAACCTAGCAGTCCCACAAACACCTAAACAAGAGATCGAAATATCTATATTTAAATCCAGAACTTGTCAGAGATTTGGGATGCATGACTAGGCTTAAAAAGGCCTTTGTGGTTGTTAGCCTAGTACATACCTATGAATCTATCAAATTAAACAAGCTGGCAAGAGCTTCATAACTCAGGATCTTCTTCACCTCTGAGGTACATGCTAGACTATCTTTCTTCAAATAGGACCTGTATAATTGGGTGGGTGCTCAGAATTCACCCCAGGCATGGCTGGCATACACCTCAATGCAGTCTAGGGTGAGACCTGTCAAGACATAATGATCACATGACTCA
>NC_056735.1:117591041-117653541 GCF_019279795.1 Protopterus annectens | reverse complement strand
CAAAATTCACTTATGACAGCATAACTCCAGAGATTGTCACAGCAGGGAGCTTCACAAATGAATTCTATGCCTGCTTGAGTAAATGTATAGAAATGGCAGACAGTACCTAGCAGATCTAAATGTAATGTGAAGTTCAAAAGCAAACCATCCTGGTGAGCATACATTAACTTTACAATAAAGTAAAATTAAACTCTGTAGAGTATACCGTATATCAAAAAACTGTCAAATTAAGGACAACATCAAAAAAATTTGACTAAAAAGTGTGAAAAATACTATTAAGAGCACTGTAGCAGCCCATGAACTTAGGGTAAGATTTGAAGCTAATGACAGCTACAATACTACTCATTCTTTAGGTATGCTAGGAAACTAAGAAATAACACCCCAAATTACTCTGTGTTTATTCAAAATGCTGCCAGCTACTCTGACTCGGTAGACATTGCAAACATACTAGCAAACAAATTTAGTGTAGACTTCACCCTGGAGGTGACTAGCCAATGGCACTTATCTTTAATGCTCTCAGACCCGCCCCCTTGTCATCACTTAAGTTCATGTACTGAAGGTGCTGTCCAAGTCTAAAAGCACTTTCTCCATGGGACCTGATAATATACCTGGCTGTTTAATATATAGCACTTAAACAAGCCTGGCAGAACTGCTCCTTAAATGATTTAACCCACTTTTAGCCACCGACTTCATCTTTGAGGTTTTATGCACAGCAGTAGTGATGCTATTACATGAAGATGGCCTCACCACCAACCATGGGAATTACAGGCCTATCAGCCTGACGAGTCTTATTTACAAAGCCGTGGAACATATTATAACTGTTTTGCAAACATATTATAACTGACCTGATAAAATATAACTTCAAAAATCTTAAAATCTAGACCTAGAGCAGTTTGTTTTTTATGAAGGATAAAACATGTCTAATGAATCTGCTTAACTTTTTCAAAAGCGTAACACAATCTGTTGACACTGGCTCTTGCTGTCCATATAGCATACCTTGATCTGGCCAAGGCCGTTGATACCATACCCCATACTAGCATAATTTGTAAGATTAATGCATTACAAATAGATCCCTATGTAGTAAGATGGATAACAAATTAGATGGAGGACAGAATCCACATGATGTAGCTAACAGGTATCTCATTAAAGAATATGAAGGTAACAAATAGTGATGTACAACTTTGTGATGTGATCCATTTTATTTGGCATTTTCTCTTCTGATCTACAGTCCATAAACCAAGAACTCTATCTGACCACATTTGTGGATGACTGTAAATTAGGTGTTATTTTCAAGTCAGCCTCAGACACCCAAGTCCTTGCAAAAATAACTTATACTTGTAATTACTTAGTGTACTAAAATGTGCTTAATTTACATGGTAAAAAGTCCAACATTGTCTCATTTTGTAAATGATCCCCACACTTAGTATGCTGTATAAATGGTTCCCCGAAATGAGAATGCTGTTAGAGACCTAGGAACTTGGGTTAAAAATTGCTTCTCCTTTGATCATCATGTTAACAGCTGTTGTCAAAAAGCCTTTCTACTTGGCAAAGATGATTGGCAAGTGAAAATCATTCATATTGAAAAAGGTTATTGTTTCCTTATGAATAATATTGATTACTGCAGTTACTGAATGCAGTGCCCCTTAGGGATGTACCTCACAAAACATATTAAACAACTGGTAAGTCTAAAGAGTTTTCAGACAAAAACACAAAGTTATCGATAATACTGGAAGCATCATTCCTTTACTCAATGTCTTTTGCACGCTAAAGGGGAGATCTATGCCTGGCCTTCACAGCCATTAGAGACCCAGTGGTCCAGGATCTTCTGTGTCTTCACAAATCCAACAGTCACACAAATAGCAGAATAAGGGGATCTACAGTTTCACCAGCACACAAATAAAATAAGGTTGAGAGACAGGTTCATTACACAGCACCTTCCACGCCTCTGGAGTAGACTTCCACCACAAATTTAACAGTGTGATACACAATCTTCTTTCAAATGGGAACAGGATGATTGATTGGATAGGGTCTATATTATATTCTCGAAAGGTGACAATGTCAAATTTGACATTGTCGACACGAGGATATCGAACGCTCAGAATCTCGAGAGTGTAAACGGAAATCTCCGTAAGGGGAGATTTCCATTTACTGCAATGTAGTGTGGTCTCAGAGTTGGTATGTTTAAGTAGCGGGGGGTGTGGGGGGTGCAAGGGGGTTTGCTCCCCCTGCTTAAAAGTACGTTAGGGTACTTTTTTCTTTTTTTGTTTTTGTCTTTTTATAAGGTCGATGTTTGAAGACATCGACCATATGGTGTTGACCATATGTTGTTCGATGTTTTCAACCATCGATCTTATAATATCGACCCATTGGATATATGTTCACAAATTCACCCTATGCTTGATTGGCCTAGTCTTCATCAACAAAGAAGGTTCAGTCTGAGGATTGCATAATGGCAAGGCAAAAATGTTTGTAAGACTCAGTTACCTTGTATCTCCTGTGACGCTATGATCCTATGAACGATTGTCATACAAAGAATTTGAACGGAGCAGAAGCCATGGGAATCCTTTATTCATGAAAGTTAATGAATATGTAGAAAAATTGTGACTTAAAAATATGATGGCATCAGCTGTTGTGTAAGAATTAGGTGTTGGAAAGGTAAGAATTAGGAGTCGGAAAAGCAAGTTATCTGTTGATGAGACATAAAGAAAAAAATAGTGTTCAAGTAAAGGAAATTGAAATAAATGAAAGAGTGTTTGGGGAGGTTACAGAGTAGACATTTTTTTATACGAGAGCAATATTAAATTTAAATGATAATATAGAGGAAATCACAGAAAATAGTTTCATAAAGAGAAACATTTTTTTCTGTGGGATTGAAGGCATAGGAATAATGTATGATAAAAGGTAAGTTATGGAAGAACCTTGTTGTTATCAAGCTTTTGCTGTATTCAAATGTAATAATATGTGAATACAAACAATGAATAAAAATGGTGAAGCTGAAATAGAATTGAAGGTAGAACTGTAGTCAACTGCTTTTGGACTGAAGAATACCATTAATGGCAAAGGGGGTAATGTTGCAAATCACAGCTTAAAACGATATGGCTTAATGAGATACATTGATCATGATCCACTGGATATTTGTACACAATGTAGCAATTTGGAGTATCTCATGCTATAATGTAAATATTGTATAAACATGCTGTATTTCTAAATTGCATACTATGGAATTACCATCTGATAATGTCATTGTATAATGTAACTACCGCTGTTCCTTTAAATTCAGTCAAGTAATGATATTTATGAGCTAAAGGAAAATCTCTTTCATGTTTGTTTATTAGGTTATTGTGAGGCCAGTTACATGATTTATTCTTGTATAAAAGGAATTCTTTTTTAAACCATGGTCGAATGACTAGAGTCCTACTCTGGTGGGCCATTTTCCTGTGCAGAAGAAGACCAGTCTTTGAGGGGACACTGGGGTGAATTTAAAAAAACCTACATGGACTTTTTGCCCATGTAGGCATAGTGGCATGGTGCTTACATGGAAGTAAGCAGTTGTGTGATACAGTAAACAGAGCTGAGGGGTGTGCATGAGCATTGAAACATGGAAGTGTCCGTGGCATGCAAATAACCTCATAAGCAGGTGAAATGCATGTAAATGAGGCAGGTAGAGTGATCCAACAAGCAGAAAGACATTTGTGCAGACCCCATGTTGGTGTCCATAATGTACACAGAAAAATTCCGTGTACAGGATGTAAAAATGGCACAAGGGGCTGTAAAAGTGCACTTACAGTGGCAGAAATAGCATAGAGGACACAGATATGTGAAAAATTAACCACTGTGTGTCCAAAACCATATGGAAAATAATGTAAAATTATTTTATTTTTTTTAATACCGTGGTTGTGTTTGTGCAGTGCATTGCAGTGCCCAAACATGCCATTATGGAAAAAAAAAAAGATTTAAAAAAAACTAAATTTGTGAGTATGTAATAGTAATGCATTTTAGGACCCTGTATGGAGTAAGAACAATGTAGGACTGTTGTGGCTGCTAACGAGGCAGGGCCTGTAACCATGTAGTTTCCAGGTTCTGTGCACGTATCTGTATGCAAATGAGCTGGGGTTACTGACTAGCAGAAATGGGTATCTGTGTCCACAGATCCCATCCGTCTAGGCAAAGAACCATCTTGGTGTCCAGAGAAGAGGTAGCTCACATCAAAAGGGGGTGTATCTGCAAACTTTTAAGCTCATTGGAGCCAGTAGATCCTGTTTGCGAGATGCGCCACTCTGCTGAGTGGGGGGAGTATCCATTGACTGCTAAGCTTTGTTTATCTCCAGGGCAAGCATTTCAGTAGGTCTGGGCATGTTTGCTTGGCACACAGCCATGCTGAGTGTGACCTTCCATGGAGGCATGTCTGGTCACTGCTAAGCCTTGTTTATCTCTATCTACAAGAACTCACTGAACTCAATTCTGAAGAAGTTTTTATTAAAAAACGAAAGTGCTAAATCTATCACTGGTGTGGATCTGAGTTGTCTCTTCTTGGTGGTTTATCAGTTTTTGTGTGCTTTTCAGTGGTGCTAACTCACTGAGTTCTTCCAACCTCAACTCAGACCCACAGCCTACAGAGGGGAACCCATCCCAATAGAAACAAAGGTATGTATAGCCCTTAGGATACTAGCTACAGGTACTTTCCAAAGATCGACTGGGGACATGATGGGAGTCTCACAGACATTGGATGCCATGCTACCACATGCCAGTGAGCACATTTATGTTCTCCACACCACTGAGGAGAAGGCCAGCAGTATGCAACTCTTCAACAGTGTAACCCATTACCCTGAGGTACTGGGTGCCAAAGATTGCACTCATGTACACATCAAGGCACCACCCAATGAAGAGGGTAGAATCTACGTCAACCACAAGGCGTGTCACACTAACAACTGCCAGGTCATATGCAAAGCCCAGGGCATTATCATGAATGTGTGTGCTGGTAGTTATCATGACTCCCATATCTGGCACGCATCACAGCTTTATCAAATGTTTGCTTGGGGGGGCATCCCATATGGCCATTTACTTGGGGATGCTGGCTATGCTCTGGAAACATGTATAACAACACCCATCAGAAATGCACACAAACCCATCAAAGAATGCCATAATGAGGCACACACACAAACCAGGAACATCATAGAGCATGTGTTTGAGCTGTTGAAGTCATGGTTCCGGTGTCTGGACATATCTGGTGGAGTCTTGCAGTACTCTCCAGCCACATGTGCACAGATGTTCACAGCATGTGCCATGCTACACAACATGATCCTGCAGAAACAGCTGCAGCAGAATCAGCAGAGGGAAGGAATACACAGCCCCCTCACAGTGCCTAGGTCACCACAGCTGCACACAGAGGGGGACTGAGAGAAGGAACCCCCTGAGGCTGTCCCTGTACGCAGACATAGGTGTGCCTAATATTCCCTGGTCTTGGCCAAGAGACAAAGCATAGCACATGTACTGACAAACTAGGGCCCTAGGGACTGACACCTTACTCTGACTCGCATACATATATATTAGTAAAAATGATGCCAACCAGCCCACACAATCTGTCCCTCACCATGTATTGGCTGTGGACTGTGTGCATCAGACAGAGTCAGCCCTAAACTACAGGTCTGTCAACTGCTGCATTTGCAAGGTAAGTTACTCTCCTGTACACCACTTAGAAGGGGTACTACAATATGGTAGCGTATGCCGCATGTATGCAAGAGAATATAGTGGGTAATATATAGTGTGCTACTGGGCTACTTGCAGAGATCTATAGTGGGGTACTGGGCTACTTGTACAGATCTAACAGCCACTTGGGACAATGAGTACTCTGTTCACTAATATGTGCCCCATAATATCCACTAGGCCACATGACAGGAAACTCCACAACATTATGTCAGGGTAATGCCAAACAGAGGGGTCACAGGACAGTTGCACCACTGTCTATGCCTGCAGAGCAAAGGCTGGTCATCCCCCATCCCAAACACATCAGTGTTCCCATACAACAGCTGTAACAGTTAAGTTTGTAAAGATATATCAGCAGACCAGTCAATTCCTCTATCTTGTTGATAGTTTGAGGAATGAAACCTCTCTGTCTGGTGGGTGGTGTGGCTCACTGGGCCAGTGACAGTAGCATGTGTGATGGTGTGGATAGTTTGAATCTGGCAGCATCCAATATCTTTTGCATGTGGGGTACTCATATGGTGGTAGTCCCACAAACTGTCATAACCCATGAATCTGTTACTGCAAAAAAGCTGGACAAAGTCAGAGTGAATGCGGGCACAAAGGGACATACCTACAGAGATACATTATATATGCTCTGAGTAACCTAGCAGGTGGCTAGTATAACAGCAGGCTGCAAAAGGTCAGATTAGCTGCAGGATGAAAAGGCCATCACTTAAATGTGTCAGTAGGTACAACAAGTAAGTGACCACTGTTACATACGTACATACATACATACATACATACACACACACACACACGCGCACACACACACACACATACATACATACACACATACATGCATGCATACATATATACACACATACATATATATATATATATATATATATATATATATACACACACACACATACATACACACACACACACACATATATATATATATATATATATATATACACACACACACACACACACACACACACACACACACACACACACACACACACACACACACACACACACGTGCACACACACATACATACATAAATACATACATACACACATACATGCATACAAATGTTTCAAGCACGAGCATTAATGCCCGCCAATATACCAAAACACTTGTTCCCATAATAAATGTCAGGCTGCTCTTAAAAATATCTAAACTAGTACTTGCTTTAATGTAATTTAGTAGTCTGTCCCATGCATCAGCGACTGTGTCAGAGAACCAATTAGTACACTTCTCATTCCTATAGAATCTCCTACATAGGTTGTCTGATGGTTCTCTAGGACTTTTTGATAACCCCAAACATTCCCAGGGGTAGTTGTCACTAAATGCCCTATATACCTGAAAACAATCTCCTCTTAGATATCTGTAAGATACTCTGTACAAGTTCAGATATTTTATTCTTTCATAATAACTTACATTTTCACATCCATGGATAGCTTTGGTATATTTCTGCTGTACTCTTTTCAGTTTACTCATGATTGTTTTCTTATAAGGTTTCCATATTGTTATTCCATACTCAAGTTTGGGTCTAATGTAACTAACAAACAATGACTTCATTATTTTTTTTAATGTACACACACAACAACATTTAAGGAGATATCCCTATTATACATATTTATATAAATATGGGTGGAGATGTACAAATGTCCCCACATACCCAAAATGCTGGGATTATCTGCACTTCCACATCACTACAGTTGTCCGATGGTACCATATCAAGGCTTTAACAGTACATAATCTACTCACCCACAGACCCCTGTGCCTGCGGACAGTCACCCCGTAGACAGACACGGGTATACAGGAGGTTTAATGTATAATGGGTACAACGCATGTCTTGCACAGGCCAGATTGGCCCTGTCAACATGTCCGCCTATCAAACTGCAAACACCCACATATGGCCAGAGAGGTAATTGCACACACATAGCAGGGATGTTACTAGGTATCCCACCCCTAGGACACTAGATACAATAATAGTACCAAACAGTATCACTCTGCAGGCTACACTTGCTGTCTAACACAAGGCCACTTTGTGTACTCCACAAGTACTGTGCCTGCATCAATATATGCAACAGACATAACCTGTGGTACATGCGATAAGTACTGTGAGCTATTGTGTGTAAAACTAGATACATAGGATTTCTAATCTCACATCATTCAACTCTATATGTGTGTGTATCAATATATCCCCTCACAGCAGCATGGACACGCCCATATGGGCTATCTCCGTAAAATGGTATGCACTTTATGGCCCTGTGACTGGCTATTGGCCAATAAAGTCCCACTTCTACAAGGCCTGCTGATGTCATCCACCTTAAGAGCACTGGTTGACAATCTAATAACCAATAAACTTGGTGGTGCATGAGATAACTACTGCAAACTGTATTATGTAACAGTAGAAAGGTAGAAGTTGTATTCTCGCATCATCCAATTTGTATGTTTGTGCGTGTGTGTGTGTGTGTGTGTGTGTGTGTGTGTGTGTGTGTGTGTGTGTGTGTGTGTGCATATATCCCTTTGTGGCACTACAGACATGCCCATCTGGCTTATCTCTGTGCAATGGTATGCACTTTATGGCCCTGTGACCATACCTCTCAACCTCATAGCATAAAAAATCTGGACAAATCCAAAAATAATGGAGGTACAAGGCACTGAAAAAAGGAAACATTTTTAAATATTGCTCGTATAAACTTAGAAAGTTGCTAGAATAAAAGGACTTGTGTTACTATACATTTTCTGAAAAACATGAAGTCTGAAACCCAAATGTCTTTCATTATTTAGTGAATTCAGTCCTCACTCATTTGCCAAAAAAATCCAGAAAACCAGAAATTCCTCAAGCCACCTGCATACAATATGCCGATGACTCTACTTTAATATCTTCAGCCAAGTCCATAACCTCACTCCAGAACCTCACCCAGAAAGTATTTAACACTGTTGAAAATTGGTTCATGCAACACTGCCTCCTTCTGAACCCTCCAAACAACAAAATTATTGCTGATTGCTCCTACTCAAAAGTCATCACAACTTCACTTCACAGTAACCTCTAACAATGGAACTAACATATCCCCTGACACTACAATTCGTCTCCTGGGAATAACAATTGACAACAACCTTAGCTATGTTGACCATATTAATACTAATATAGTCTGTCAACAAAAAACTAGGCACCCTTTATAGAATCAAATCCTTCCTTATCCCTATAGCCAGACCCACTGTTGCCCAGACCCACCTGATCTCTACCCTGTTCTATGCTTCTGCAATATATACCAATCTATTTAAAAACAACCTTACTAAACTTTCAACCAGTTACAATAACATAGCCCGATTTGCCACTGGCACCCCTTTTAAAACTCACCACTGTCACATCCTCAAACAACTGGGATGGTTAGAACGGAAGAACCAACTACTTTGTCAACAACTTCTTATCACCCAAAATATCCTTTACCACCCTAATAATACCCCAATCCTCACTAATCTGATTACCCCCTATAAAAATCTTGCAACACTACGCTCAGCTAATAAGCTTCTAGTTTCCACTAACAAATCCAACAACAAAGCTGGGGACTCACTTTTCACCAACACAGTGGGAAAAACCTGGAGCCAGCTTCCTAGTGAACTTTCTACCCTTGCTTCCACACTGCTTTTTAAAAAACATTTTAAAGAATATCTTAAAACTCACTGGCTTTGTCCCTGCTCTAACCCTGACTGATATCTCATTTCCCCTTCTTGTTCTCCCAATACTTCTCTACTCCACTGTTCTATGTTGCCTGCCTGTACTAAAGTTTTCTTCCTAGTACTAAAAAAAAAATTGGGAATCTCCATATATGTTTTATCTCTCAAATGTTGTTTGTTTGATCTTGGCTTAAACCTGCTAAAGAACTCTGTACAAGTTTATCTTACCTACAATTTAAACAATGTACTGTAACTCATTTTACTATTGTTATATATTGTATGCTTTGCCACTGCTGAAGGTTGGAGCTTTTCTCCCCAGGCCTCTAATGAAAATGGACATATATCCAGTTAGACTAGCCCAGTCAACAAATGTAAACTAAATTAAAAAAAAATTATGAGGAACAGACCAAAGATATGTAGCAAAAATCTGCACATTCTGTGAAAATCTGGACAGTTGAGAGACATGCCTGTGACTGGCTGCTGGCCTCTAAAGTCTCTCCTCCACAAGGCCTGCTGATGTCATCCACCTTAAGAGCACAGGTTTCCAGTCTAACCGCAGATAAACACAAGGCACATGTGATAAGTACTGCAAGCTATAGTGTGTACTACTAGATAGGCAGCGTTTCTAATCTCACATCATCCAACATGTGTTTGTGCGTGTCTGTGTGTATGAATATATCCCCATGCGGCACTGCAGACCAGCCTGTATGGGGTATCTCTGTGCCATGGTTATACATTGTATGCCCTGTGACTAGCTGCTAGCCTCAGCATGGGCCTCCTGTACAAGGCCTGCTGATGTCATCCACCTTGAGTGCTGGTTGACAATATAATAACCAATAAACTCTGTGGCACATGTGATAAGTACTGCTAGCTGTAGTGTGTAACAGTAGATAGGTAGGGGTTCTATTCTCACATCATCCAACTTCTGTATGTGTGTGTGTCCTTATGTACATATATCCCCTTGCAGAACTACAGACATGCCCATCTGGCTTATCTCTGTGCAATGGTATGCACTTTATGGCCCTGTGACCATACCTCTCAACCTCATAGCATAAAAAATCTGGACAAATCCAAAAATAATGGAGGTACAAGGCACTGAAAAAAGGGAACATTTTTAAATATTGCTCGTATAAACTTAGAAAGTTGCTAGAATAAAAGGACTTGTGTTACTATACATTTTCTGAAAAATATGAAGTCAGAAACCCAAATGTCTTTCATTATGTAGTGAATTCAGTCCTCACTCATTTGCCAAAAAAATCCATAAAACCATAAATTCCTCAAGCCATCTGCATACAATATGCCGATGACTCTACTTTAATATCTTCAGCCAAGTCCATAACCTCACTCCAGACCCTCACCCAGAAAGTATTTAATACTGTTGAAAATTGGTTCATGCAACACTGCCTCCTTCTGAACCCTCCAAACAACAAAATTATTGCTGATTGCTCCTACTCAAAAGTCATCACAACTTCACTTCACAGTAACCTCTAACAATGGAGCTAACATATCCCCTGACACTACAACTCGTCTCCTGGGAATAACAATTGACAACAACCTTAGCTATGTTGACCATATTAATACTACTATAAAGTCTGTCAACAAAAAACTAGGCACCCTTTATAGAATCAAATCCTTCCTTACCCCTATAGCCAGAACCACTGTTGCCCAGAACCACTTGATCTCTACCCTGTTCTATGCTTATGCAATATATACCAATCTATTTAAAAACAACCTTACTAAACTTTCAACCAGTTACAATAACATGGCCCGATTTGCCATTGGCACCCCTTTTAGAACTCACCACTGTCACATCCTCAAACAACTGGGATGGTTAGAACTGAAGAACCAGCTACTTTGTCAACAACTTCTTATCACCCAAAATATCCTTTACCACCCTAATAATACCCCAATCCTCACTAATCTGATTACCCCCTATAAAAATCTTGCAACACTACGCTCAGCTAATAAGCTTCTAGTTTCCACTAACAAATACAACAACAAAGCTGGGGACTCACTTTTCACCAACACAGTGGGAAAAACCTGGAGCCAGCTTCCTAGTGAAGTTTCTACCCTTGCTTCCACACTGCTTTTTAAAATACATTTTAAAGAATATCTTAAAATTCACTGGCTTTGTCCCTGCTCTAACCCTGACTGATATCTCATTTCCCCTTCTTGTTCTCCCAGTACTTCTCTACTCCACTGTTCTATGTTGCCTGCCTGTAATAAAGTTTTCTTCTTGTACTAAAAAAAAAATTGGGACTCTCCATATATTTTTTATCTCTCAAATGTTGTTTGTTTGATCTTGGCTTAAACCTACTAAAGAACTCTGTACAAGTTTATCTTACCTACAATTTAAACAATGTACTGTAACTCATTTTACTATTGTTATATATTGTATGCTTTGCCACTGCTGAAGCTTGGAGCTTTTCTCCCTGGGCCTCTACTGAAAATGGACATATATCCAGTTAGACTAGCCCAGTCAACAAATGTAAACTAAATTAAAAAAAAATTATGAGGAACAGACCAAAGATATGAGGCAAAAATCTGCACATTCTGTGAAAATCTGGACAGTTGAGAGACATGCCTGTGACTGGCTGCTGGCCTCTAAAGTCTCTCCTCCACAAGGCCTGCTGATGTCATCCACCTTAAGAGCACAGGCTTCCAATCTAACCACAGATAAACACATGGCACATGTGATAAGTACTGCAAGCTATAGTGTGTACTACTAGATAGGCAGCGGTTCTAATCTCACATCATCCAACATGTGTTTGTGCGTGTCTGTGTGTATAAATATATCCCCATGCGGCACTGCAGACCAGCCTGTATGGGGTATCTCTGTGCCATGGTTATACATTGTATGCCCTGTGACTAGCTGCTAGCCTCAGCATGGGCCTCCTGTACAAGGCCTGCTGATGTCATCCACCTTGAGTGTTGACTGACAATATAATAACCTATAAACTCTGAGGCACATGTGATAAGTACTGCTAGCTGTAGTGTGTAACAGTAGATAGGTAGGGGTTCTATTCTCACATCATCCAACTTCTGTATGTGTGTGTGTGTCCTTATGTACATATATCCCCTTGCAGAACTACAGACATGCCCATCTGGCTTATCTCTGTGCAATGGTTTGCACTTTATGGCCCTGTGACCATACCTCTCAACCTCATGGCATAAAAAATCTGGACAAATCCAAAAATAATGGAGGTACAAGGCACTGAAAAAAGGGAACATTTTTAAATATTGCTCGTATAAACTTAGAAAGTTGCTAGAATAAAAGGACTTGTGTTACTATACATTTTCTGAAAAATATGAAGTCTGAAACCCAAATGTCTTTCATTATTTACTGAATTCAGTCCTCACTCATTTGCCAAAAAAATCCAGAAAACCATAAATTCCTCAAGCCACCTGCATACAATATGCCGATGACTCTATTTTAATATCTTCAGCCAAGTCCATAACCTCACTCCAGACCCTCACCCAGAAAGTATTTAACACTGTTGAAAATTGGTTCATGCAACACTGCCTCCTTCTGAACCCTCTAAACAACAAAATTATTGCTGTTTGCTCCTACTCAAAAGTCATCACAACTTCACTTCACAGTAACCTCTAACAATGGAGCTAACATATCCCCTGACACTGCAACTCGTCTCCTGGGAATAACAATTGACAACAACCTTAGCTATGTTGACCATATTAATACTACTATAAAGTCTGTCAACAAAAAACTAGGCACCCTTTATAGAATCAGATCCTTCCTTACCCCTATAGCCAGAACCACTATTGCCCAGACCCACCTGATCTCTACCCTGTTCTATGCTTCTGCAGTATATACCAATCTATTTAAAAACAACCTTACTAAACTTTCAACCAGTTACAATAACATAGCCCGATTTGCCACTGGCACCCCTTTTAGAACTCACCACTGTCACATCCTCAAACAACTGGGATGGTTAGAACGGAAGAACCAACTACTTTGTCAACAACTTCTTATCACCCAAAATATCCTTTACCACCCTAATAATACCCCAATCCTCACTAATCTGATTACCCCCTATAAAAATCGTGCAACACTACACTCAGCTAATAAGCTTCTAGTTTCCACTAACAAATCCAACAACAAAGCTGGGGACTCACTCTTCACTAACACAGTGGGAAATAAACTGGAGCCAGCTTCCTAGTGAACTTTCTACCCTTGCTTCCACACTGCTTTTTAAAAAACATTTTAAAGAATATCTTAAAACTCACTGGCTTTGTCCCTGCTCTAACCCTGACTGATATCTCATTTCCCCTTCTTGTTCTCCCAATACTTCTCTACTCCAATGTTCTATGTTGCCTGCCTGTAATAAAGTTTTCTTCCTAGTACTAAAAAAAAATTGGGAATCTCCATATATTTTTTATCTCTCAAATGTTGTTTGTTTGATCTTGGCTTAAACCTACTAAAGAACTCTGTGCAAGTTTATCTTACCTACAATTTAAACAATGTACTGTAACTCATTTTACTAGTGTTATATATTGTATGCTTTGCCACTGCCGAAGCTTGGAGCTTTTCTCCCCGGGCCTCTACTGAAAATGGACATATATCCAGTTAGACTAGCCCAGTCAACAAATGTAAACTAAATTAAAAAAAAAATTATGAGGAACAGACCAAAGATATGAGGCAAAAATCTGGACATTCTGTGAAAATCTGGACAGTTAAGAGACATGCCTGTGACTGGCTGCTGGCCTCTAAAGTCTCTCCTCCACAAGGCCTGCTGATGTCATCCACCTTAAGAGCACAGGCTTCCAATCAAACCGCAGATAAACACATGGCACATGTGATAAGTACTGCAAGCTATAGTGTGTACTACTAGATAGGCAGCGGTTCTAATCTCACATCATCCAACATGTGTTTGTGCGTGTCTGTGTGTATAAATATATCCCCATGCGGCACTGCAGACCAGACTGTATGGGGTATCTCTGTGCTATGGTTATATATTGTATGCCCTGTGACTAGCTGCTAGCCTCAGCATGGGCCTCCTGTACAAGGCCTGCTGATGTCATCCACCTTGAGTGCTGGCTGACAATATAATAACCAATAAACTCTGTGACACATGTGATAAGTACTGCTAGCTATAGTGTGTAACAGTAGATATGTAGGGGTTCTATTCTCACATCATCCAACTTCTGTATGTGTGTGTATCCTTATGTACATATATCCCCTTGCAGAACTACAGACATGCCCATCTGGCTTATCTCTGTGCAATGGTATGCACTTTATGGCCCTGTGACCATACCTCTCAACATCATAGCATAAAAAGTCTGGACAAATCCAAAAATAATGGAGGTACAAGGCACAGAAAAAAAAGAACATTTTTAAATATTGCTCGTATAAACTTAGAAAGTTGCTAGAATAAAAGGACTTGTGTTACTATACATTTTCTGAAAAATATGAAGTCTAAATCCCAAATGTCTTTCATTATGTAGTGAATTCAGTCCTCACTCATTTGCCAAAAAAATCCAGACAACCATATATTCCTCAAGCCACCTGCATACAATATGCCGATGACTCTACTTTAATATCTTCAGCCAAGTCCATAACCTCACTCCAGACCCTCACCCAGAAAGTATTTAACACTGTTGAAAATTGGTTCATGCAACACTGCCTCCTTCTGAACCCTCCAAACAACAAAATTATTGCTGTTTGCTCCTTCTCAAAAGTCATCACAACTTCACTTCACAGTAACCTCTAACAATGGAGCTAACATATCCCCTGACACTACAACTCGTCTCCTGGGAATAACAATTGACAACAACCTTAGCTATGTTGACCATATTAATACTACTATAAAGTCTGTCAACAAAAAACTAGGCACCCTTTATAGAATCAAATCCTTCCTTACCCCTATAGCCAGAACCACTGTTGCCCAGACCCACCTGATCTCTACCCTGTTCTATGCTTCTGCAATATATACCAATCTATTTAAAAACAACCTTACTAAACTTTCAACCAGTTACAATAACATAGCCCGATTTGCCACTGGCACCCCTTTTAGAACTCACCACTGTCACATCCTCAAACAACTGGGATGGTTAGAACGGAAGAACCAAGTACTTTGTCAACAACTTCTTATCACCCAAAATATCCTTTACCACCCTAATAATACCCCAATCCTCACTAATCTGATTACCCCCTATAAAAATCTTGCAACACTACGCTCAGCTAATAAGCTTCTAGTTTCTACTAACAAATCCAACAACAAAGCTGGGGACTCACTTTTCACCAACACAGTGGGAAAAACCTGGAGCCAGCTACCTAGTGAAGTTTCTACCCTTGCATCCACACTGCTTTTTAAAAAACATTTTAAAGAATATCTTAAAACTCACTGGCTTTGTCCCTGCTCTAACCCTGACTGATATCTCATTTCCCCTTCTTGTTCTCCCAATACTTCTCTACTCCACTGTTCTATGTTGCCTGCCTGTAATAAAGTTTTCTTCCTAGTACTAAAAAAAAAATTGGGAATCTCCATATATTTTTTATCTCTCAAATGTTGTTTGTTTGATCTTGGCTTAAACCTACTAAAGAACTCTGTACAAGTTTATCTTACCTACAATTTAAACAATGTACTGTAACTCATTTTACTATTGTTATATATTGTATGCTTTGCCACTGCCGAATCTTGGAGCTTTTCTGCCTGGGCTTGTACTGAAAATGGACATATATCCAGTTAGACTAGCCCAGTCAACAAATGTAAACTAAATTAAAAAAAAAAATTATGAGGAACAGACCAAAGATATGAGGCAAAAATCTGGACATTCTGTGAAAATCTGGACAGTTGAGAGACATACCTGTGACTGGCTGCTGGCCTCTAAAGTCTCCTCCACAAGGCCTGCTGATGTCATCCACCTTAAGAGCACAGGCTTCCAATCTAACCGCAGATAAACACATGGCACAAGCTATAGTGTGTACTACTAGATATGCAGCGGTTCTAATCTCACATCATCTAACATGTGTTTGTGCGTGTCTGTGTGTATAAATATATCCCCATGCGGCACTGCAGACCAGACTGTATGGGGTATCTCTGTGCCATGGTTATACATTGTATGCCCTGTGACTAGCTGTTAGCCTCAGCATGGACCTCCTGTACAAGGCCTGCTGATGTCATCCACCTTGAGTGCTGGCTGACAATATAATAACCAATAAACTCTGTGGCACATGTGATAAGTACTGCTAGCTATAGTGTGTAACAGTAGATAGGTAGGTGTTCTATTCTCACATCATCCAACTTCTGTATGTGTGTGTGTCCTTATGTACATATATCCCCTTGCAGAACTACAGACATGCCCATCTGGCTTATCTCTGTGCAATGGTATGCACTTTATGGCCCTGTGACCATACCTCTCAACCTCATAGCATAAAATGTCTGGACAAATCCAAAAATAATGGAGGTACAAGGCACAGAAAAAAGGGAGCATTTTTAAATATTGCTCGTATAAACTTAGAAAGTTGCTAGAATAAAAGGACTTGTGTTACTATACATTTTCTGAAAAATATGAAGTCTGAATCCCAAATGTCTTTCATTATTTAGTGAATTCAGTCCTCACTCATTTGCCAAAAAAATCCAGAAAACCATAAATTCCTCAAGCCACCTGCATACAATATGCCGATGAATTTACTTTAATATCTTCAGCCAAGTCCATAACCTCACTCCAGACCCTCACCCAGAAAGTATTTAACACTGTTGAAAATTGGTTCATGCAACACTGCCTCCTTCTGAACCCTCCAAACAACAAAATTATTGCTGTTTGCTCCTTCTCAAAAGTCATCATAACTTCACTTCACAGTAACCTCTAACAATGGAGCTAACATATCCCCTGACACTACAACTCGTCTCCTGGGAATAACAATTGACAACAACCTTAGCTATGTTGACCATATTAATACTACTATAAAGTCTGTCAACAAAAAACTAGGCACCCTTTATAGAATCAAATCCTTCCTTACCCATATAGCCAGAGCCACTGTTGCCCAGACCCACCTGATCTCTACCCTGTTCTATGCTTCTGCAATATATACCAATCTATTTAAAACAACCTTACTAAACTTTCAACCAGTTACAATAACATAGCCCGATTTGCCGCTGGCACCCCTTTTAGAACTCACCACTGTCACATCCTCAAACAACTGGGATGGTTAGAACGGAAGAACCAACTACTTTGTCAACAACTTCTTATCACCCAAAATATCCTTTACCACCCTAATAATATCCCAATACTCACTAATCTGATTACCCCTATAAAATCTTGCAACACTACGCTCAGCTAATAAGCTTCTAGTTTCCACTAACAAATCCAACAACAAAGCTGGGGGCTCACTTTTCACCAACACAGTGGGATAAACCTGGAGCCAGCTTCCTACTGAACTTTCTACCCTTGCTTCCACACTGCTTTTTAAAAAACATTTTAAAGAATATCTTAAAACTCACTGGCTTTGTCCCTGCTCTAACTCTGACTGATATCTCATTTCCCCTTCTTGTTCTCCCAATACTTCTCTACTCCACTGTTCTATGTTGCCTGCCTGTAATAAAGTTTTCTTCCTAGTACTAAAAAAAAAAAAATTGGGAATCTCCATATATTTTTTATCTCTCAAATGGTGTTTGTTTGATCTTGGCTTAAACCTACTAAAGAACTCTGCACAAGTTTATCTTACCTACAATTTAAACAATGTACTGTAACTCATTTTACTATTGTTATATATTGTATGCTTTGCCACTGCCGAATCTTGGAGCTTTTCTGCCTGGGCATGTACTGAAAATGGACATATATCCAGTTAGACTAGCCCAGTCAACAAATGTAAACTAAATTAAAAAAAAAAAAAAAATTATGAGGAACAGACCAAAGATATGAGGCAAAAATCTGGACATTCTGTGAAAATCTGGACAGTTGAGAGACATACCTGTGACTGGCTGCTGGCCTCTAAAGTCTCCTCCACAAGGCCTGCTGATGTCATCCACCATAAGAGCACAGGCTTCCAATCTAACCGCAGATAAACACATGGCACATGTGATAAGTACTGCAAGCTATAGTGTGTACTACTAGATAGGCAGCGGTTCTAATCTCACATCATCCAACATGTGTTTGTGCGTGTCTGTGTGTATAAATATATCCCCATGCGGCACTGCAGACCAGACTGTATGGGGTATCTCTGTGCCATGGTTATACATTGTATGCCCTGTGACTAGCTGCTAGCCTCAGCATGGACCTCCTGTACAAGGCCTGCTGATGTCATCCACCTTGAGTGCTGGCTGACAATATAATAACCAATAAACTCTGTGGCACATGTGATAAGTACTGCTAGCTATAGTGTGTAACAGTAGATAGGTAGGTGTTCTATTCTCACATCATCCAACTTCTGTATGTGTGTGTGTCCTTATGTACATATATCCCCTTGCAGAACTACAGACATGCCCATCTGGCTTATCTCTGTGCAATGGTATGCACTTTATGGCCCTGTGACCATACCTCTCAACCTCATAGCATAAAATGTCTGGACAAATCCAAAAATAATGGAGGTACAAGGCACAGAAAAAAGGGAGCATTTTTAAATATTGCTCGTATAAACTTAGAAAGTTGCTAGAATAAAAGGACTTGTGTTACTATACATTTTCTGAAAAATATGAAGTCTGAATCCCAAATGTCTTTCATTATTTAGTGAATTCAGTCCTCACTCATTTGCCAAAAAAATCCAGAAAACCATAAATTCCTCAAGCCACCTGCATACAATATGCCGATGACTTTACTTTAATATCTTCAGCCAAGTCCATAACCTCACTCCAGACCCTCACCCAGAAAGTATTTAACACTGTTGAAAATTGGTTCATGCAACACTGCCTCCTTCTGAACCCTCCAAACAACAAAATTATTGCTGTTTGCTCCTTCTCAAAAGTCATCATAACTTCACTTCACAGTAACCTCTAACAATGGAGCTAACATATCCCCTGACACTACAACTCGTCTCCTGGGAATAACAATTGACAACAACCTTAGCTATGTTGACCATATTAATACTACTATAAAGTCTGTCAACAAAAAACTAGGCACCCTTTATAGAATCAAATCCTTCCTTACCCATATAGCCAGAGCCACTGTTGCCCAGACCCACCTGATCTCTACCCTGTTCTATGCTTCTGCAATATATACCAATCTATTTAAAAACAACCTTACTAAACTTTCAACCAGTTACAATAACATAGCCCGATTTGCCGCTGGCACCCCTTTTAGAACTCACCACTGTCACATCCTCAAACAACTGGGATGGTTAGAACGGAAGAACCAACTACTTTGTCAACAACTTCTTATCACCCAAAATATCCTTTACCACCCTAATAATATCCCAATACTCACTAATCTGATTACCCCCTATAAAAATCTTGCAACACTACGCTCAGCTAATAAGCTTCTAGTTTCCACTAACAAATCCAACAACAAAGCTGGGGGCTCACTTTTCACCAACACAGTGGGATAAACCTGGAGCCAGCTTCCTACTGAACTTTCTACCCTTGCTTCCACACTGCTTTTTAAAAAACATTTTAAAGAATATCTTAAAACTCACTGGCTTTGTCCCTGCTCTAACTCTGACTGATATCTCATTTCCCCTTCTTGTTCTCCCAATACTTCTCTACTCCACTGTTCTATGTTGCCTGCCTGTAATAAAGTTTTCTTCCTAGTACTAAAAAAAAAAAATTGGGAATCTCCATATATTTTTTATCTCTCAAATGTTGTTTGTTTGATCTTGGCTTAAACCTACTAAAGAACTCTGCACAAGTTTATCTTACCTACAATTTAAACAATGTACTGTAACTCATTTTACTATTGTTATATATTGTATGCTTTGCCACTGCCGAAGCTTGGAGCTTTTCTCCCCGGGCCTCTACTGAAAATGGACATATATCCAGTTAGACTAGCCCAGTCAACAAATGTAAACTAAATTAAAAAAAAAAATTATGAGGAACAGACCAAAGATATGAGGCAAAAATCTGGACATTCTGTGAAAATCTGGACAGTTGAGAGACATGCCTGTGACTGGCTGCTGGCCTCTAAAGTCTCTCCTCCACAAGGCCTGCTGATGTCATGCACCTTAAGAGTACAGGCTTCCAATCTAACCACAGATAAACACATGGCACATGTGATAAGTACTGCAAGCTATAGTGTGTACTACTAGATAGGCAGCGGTTCTAATCTCACATCATCCAACATGTGTTTGTACATGTCTGTGTGTATAAATATATCCCCATGCGGCAATGCAGACCAGCCTGTATGGGGTATCTCTGTGCCATGTTTATACATTGTATGCCCTGTGACTAGCTGCTAGCCTCAGCATGGGCCTCCTGTATAAGGCCTGCTGATGTCATCCACCTTGAGTGCTGGCTGACAGTATAATAACCAATAAACTCTTTGGCACATGTGATAAGTACTGCTAGCTGTAGTGTGTAACAGTAGATAGGTAGGGGTTCTATTCTCACATCATCCAACTTCTGTATGTGTGTGTGTGTCCTTATGTACATATATCCCCTTGCAGAACTACAGACATGCCCATCTGGCTTATCTCTGTGCAATGATATTGCATTTTAAGGCTATGTGATTAGCTGCTGGCCTGAACATTGGCCTCCTTTACAAGGCCAGCTAATGTCATTTACGTTAAGAGTGCTGGGTGAAACTCTGACATCAGATAAAGTTCATGACACCTGCTATAAATACTTTGTATGTATAAATATATCCCCTTGCAGCACTAGAGACATGTCCATCCACTGGCCTTAAACTGCCCTCATCTACATAAGCATAATTGATGTCCACCACCATCTACATTTGTATGTGCAGCACACCCAGGTGACATGTATCAAGGGTAGCAGACCTTGTCACAGGGTATGAAATCATGATGACATTGACTGTCCCCATTGTCCCTGACACACTGCTCTACACCTATGCACCTAGGGAGCCATGCATGCACACTGGCATACCTTGTTGATGTCATATCTCTGCTGTGATGCCTTACCATCTTGTGCTGCTGTATTTGCACCATGTGTCCATAGTTGAAGTGCTCAGACTCCTGGGAAACATACACAGGACCATGACACACCTGTCATTCTGTAACACCACTGCCAGTGTACCATCAGGCAACAAAGCTATAAAAAGTTTGATGTGTTGTCATGACACATGCCACCATACAATACCTGTTGTGGCCCACAGCAACTGCCATGGCATAAAACTACTGCACTACACAAGCACATGTAAAGTTATATATTCACCCTGTGTATCAGACACATTTGCAGTTTCCTGCATCGATGGCACGCATGGCAGGGATGTGGCACAGGTATCATCACATGTAAAGGGTGTAGTGTGGGGGTGCCAGAGGCCTAGGTTGTGACAGTTGACAGCTGAGTTTGAGTTTGAGGTGAGCTGAGTCTGGCTGAGTTTGGGCCTTTGTCCTAGTATTAATTATGAATTTGTCCTGATTTCTTACTGTTGGAGGTTGAAAGCTATGTTAGGCATAGCGGTCAACCAGACAGGGACAAATGTCCATGAAACAGGGACTTAGCCAGAGTACATTAGGGACATTCAGGGACATGTGAACAATGTTAGAACTATTTATGTGTGACAGTGACAGAATGAGAGGAGGTGAATTACAGTACATCATTTGATGTTACAGGACTGTACACCCTTACAACAGTCGGCCATTGTAGGAGGGATTGTCAGGGACAGAGCAGAGATGTGATTCAAAGCAGGGACAGTTGAGAGGCCTGCCTGTAGATGTTGGACAGCAGAGTATCATTGACATGTCAACATCATAGATCTAATACAAGCCTACTGTTGTAATTCATATTCCCCATACCTCCATCCTCCTATCTGCATCCCATTTTATGTGGAAATCTAGTACATACCTAGTAGAGTGATATATTCCTGTCTTTTGAAGCGTTCCTCTGCAAATGCTTTGCCCATACACTTTCTGTGTGAGTAAAACCACAAACAGGCATGTTCCCCATAAGCATCTGCTTGCCTACTGTAGATAATACTCATTAACAGGTAATTGACTCTGCACCAATCTGTGGCTTAGAATTGCTAATTGCATCCAAAACAGCTGAATTGCACTATCATTAGCCAATGACATGGCATTACAGTGCAATATATGAGGCCTTCATGTAGGCCTTGGCCCCTTTCTTAGCTTTTGAGATGGACATTACTGAGGTGTAGAGACTACAGCATCACAGAGGGTAAGTACAAATACTGACCACTGTCGAGATGTATGAAGTATTTCGACAGTTTTACCTCACATGTTTGGTCAGTGTCCCATGACAGTGTGGTCATCTGCCAGTTCACTGGTAGACATTGTGGGTTGAAGTCAGGAAGGGGAGCGAGACACGTGAGTGTCACATTTCATACCCATCAGAATATGCATGCTAATGCAGTAGCTGCTATTCTATCAACTTACTATCTTTGCAGGGGCAAACTGTGAATCATGTCCCTATGTCTGTGTTTTTTTCCCTCCCTTTATGTATGTTTGTGTCCTGATCCCTTGTTATAGAGGATTGGGAGGTATGGTCGGTCTATAGCACCTACCTTAACATACAGCAGTGTGTGCTCCTAGGACACATAGGGGAGGTGTGAACATTTTGGAAGCCAGCAAGCTCTATGTGTAACTGTGGCAGCAGTGGCAGCCCTGTTATGAAAACAGAGCTATGTGAGGTACCCTTTACAGTCCAAAAGAGGCATGTGCTTAAGCTACATCTGTTATGTAACAGTGCCAATAGCAGAGTAGTAGGTGACATATAGGTAGGCTGTACAGATATGTGCAGTGTGTCCCTACCTGCAGGCCATTGATTTGCAAAACTGAGTAGCAGATAATTCAGTAGCAGTAACCTATGAGGAATAAAATTACATGACTCTGTCATTAATTGCTGTCTGCACAACAATGTAATTGAAGAGCAACACACTGGATTCGAACCCAGGACTGTGTGTGGCAAAATGTACTGTATGCAAGGTATTTAACAGACTGAGGTACTGAGTTACTGCTGCAGTAGTGTATTTTACAGATATATGTGTAGAAATCCAGTTGTGATGCACATTGCCTGCATCTATCAGTATGTGCATGGCTTTCACAGGCAATTGTTCTGCAGGAAGGTCACAGCTGAAGATATGGACTGTGCCACTGATGCTTTAGCAGATGTGTTTAAAGATGTTGCATATGAAAGGGAACATTTACCTGCTATCACAGGCCTCATTTACTGCTATTATTATTTATGTGGCTGTCTACTTGAGTAGTTTTGCATCAGAGTCCCAGGTACACTCCCATGTTTCCCATCAGGGTCAATTACAGCCTATCACTGGCAATCAGTATGTTTTTTGAAAACATCTGTTTTAGTTAAGGTCTGTGTGACATAGTGTATTACTGCAATATGCTGTAGTTGACAGGGGCCTGGGTTTGAAGTGTGGCAGGGTGATTATTTTGTACATTTGCCTAACACTGGGAGAAACACATAAGTTCATTAAGGCATAGTAAAGCTAATTTACGTGGGTTTGTGGGATGCCTAACATAGCAGCGCAGTGCCCTATGCAAACCCGCTCTAAAAATTTGTAAAGAAAAGAAAAAGGGGGTGATAGAACAGTGGTGAAATAGGGGTAAACTGGGGAAAAACATAGTGAAAGGTAGGTAGGGATGTGCAGGACAGGTGTAGGAAAGAACCATAGCTTTCCATTTCTTGTGGAGCAACATCTGTGCATTTGCACTGATTTTCTGGATGAGTTTGGTCTCTCAAACCCCAGTGAGAGGGGTGAGGACAACATAAATGTGTTGTCATGCCAATTGGACCAAATTATATCCAATGGATATGTGTGTGAAATGGAGAGCTATATATGGGGTGATATTTTTTTTTTTTTTTGTGGGATAGGTGCCCATTTTTTTTTTTTTTTTTTTTTTTAATAAGGAGAGAGTGGAATGTTGGGGATGCATATAGGTACATGTGGGGAGGTACGTTGGGAAGGAGAGGATACAATTGCAGGCAGACAAGACAGCAGATAGGGGCAGTGTGTGACACATGAGTGGGGTAAACACTTTGGATAGGGAGCGAGTTGTTGAATCCAAGAAACATGCCTCCAGATGGCAGCAGGGTGACTAACATCCTCACCCATAGGCAGTCAATATTGCTTCTTCACTATCCCAAAGGTGGCTGTGCTGGAGGCTGGGTGAGCCGGCCACACCAGGTTGTCCAGTCTGCCCTCAATCTGGAGCAGGTGACATTCATAGCTCCTATGAACAATCCTGCGCACCATGGCCAGTAGTTTTTCTTGGGTGACTACCCCTCCCTGCCACTGCTCCCAGGGGAACGGGTCCCATCCTGTGAGGTGGTTCCACCTGAAGGTGGTGTAGGGCCATCAGAGGGGGGCACCACTGGCTTGGGTCCCAAACATGCTAGGACCCATTGCCATGGCCAGTTAAGGTAGGGTAGGCCAATCATCAGGAACTGGCCTATCCTGACGTGTAGTGGTTATGGAGGTAAAGCAAGACATGTAGGTTATTTATGATCAAAACCATTGTTAGTAATAACAGCATGCTAGAACATTGGAAATAACTGAAGTACATTTCAATGAATATTATGTAAAATACAACAATAAATAACAAAACAGTCAGTATATTAACAGCATGCCAGTAACAGTTATGGTATAAGGCCAACCGAATGGGTAATTCAACAGGATATGTTAATATGCAACCATTTTAATACATAGTAATAAAACACATGCCACAAGATAAAGTGCATGGAACAATATATGTTAATAATAAACCATAAACAATGAATAAAAATAAATATATGAAGATAAGGGGTGTGGAGAGAGAGAAATACAGTCCTCTAATACCATTATAGGCTATATTATTGACAACAGTACTGCTATCTACTCAACAGGTCTGTCCATTCTTTATGTGTAAAAGTGCCCTATAGCTGCTGTAGCATGTCCGTACCTCTCAAGCTATCCACATGGGACAGCATGGGCCAAGCAGTAACAACTCTAGGTACACACCAACACAGAACACTTGCACATCATGTGTACCTATATAACTACCAAGGTGCACTGTGGAATGATTTAGTTTTTCTTCACAATTTACATAATCATATTGATGGTACATCTGTGACAGAGAGATTATGCACTAATAATTACATTCTGTGACAGTGTGACACTTGAGAGACATGTATGTGTACAGTGCAGAGAGTAAACAACTATCATGCCTTGCTTGGCAGGCATGGAGATATAACCCAGTAACAGTGACTGCAGAGGATATCTGCATCAAATTTATCAACTGAGTGCAGCAACCATTAACAGACACTCCAGGCATACAGACATACCAAAGTTTACATATTTTATTTATTTTATTTTATTATTCTAATACTTATTTCCATTATTTTATGTTGTATTTTTACATTCCTGGTAATGATTGTAACAGTCTGTGACATATCAACATACAATAAATTACTCATAATATGGACTACCTCAACCATCTACTTGTAGTTCCTGTGAAGAGAATATCTGCTAATATTACATGACTGATACTGTTATATTTGGTGGTACATAGCACTAGATTTGCACTCTGGTCTGTGTGTGGTAAAATGTACTTCATACAGAGTGTAACAAAAGGAAATACTGCCAGCCCAGCTATCTAAAATTTTGTAAATAATTATATGCCATTTGAGAATATTAATATGATTTATACAGAAGTGTGACAGAAGGATATACTGCCAGCCCAGCTATCTGGAATTTTGTAAATAGTTATATGTTATGTGCGAATATCAACATGATGCAACTGCTTTTGTTACCACTATATTATAACTGTATGTGTGTATCGAACTGCTGGTACAGAAGTATGTGTTGAACAGGGTTTGTACAGTACTGGGCTTAAAAGATGTATCCACAGTGTACCCTACTGGAACATAGAAGATTTACTTGCAAAACTTTAGAATAGTTGAGATTGAAGTACTTTATTGCTGGGCCATAGACAAGAGATGTTATCTTTCAGTTTCAGACAACAGAAGACAATATGTCTATACTAGGGGACTCTCTGTGTTGCTTTGAAAAAGAGATAATTACGAAGCTTGAGATGTAGAAGTGTTTTATTGTTTTAGGACTTCCAGGATCTGCCATCATCTGAGGAAAAGCCTTTCTCTATGTATCTTTTACAGGGAGATGTTAAATGCTGGCAGTTTCTGATAATGGGGGTTTAGCTTGTGAATTAAAGTCAGGTGACAAAAAGTAATGTCATCCAAACTAATCCAACAGTAATATTTGATATTAATTTAAGAACTCTCTGAGAGAGAGAGAGAGAGGGCGTTTTGTATTTGTTTTTAACCTGACAGCATCAGATGGGAAACATCCACTGACCACATCTGCCTGCTTTCTTTGTAAGTCTAGGGTACAGTAATTTCTCTTAGTTACAGTTAAGAATATAGTGAAGTATATCTTAGATGTTTTCTTTATTTATTTGAGACTGTCCTACAATGTTGTTTTAAATATTCCTGTGATTTTGAGCTCTAAAGTTACTGTTATGATTTACTGAGTATTGTCTTGTTCTTTTATTATTTATTACTAAATATATTTAAACCTATCTTTGTGGCTGATATCTGTGAGACATATTTAAGCTCTGAGAATACTTGCATATGTATCTGATGACACTGTGAGCCACTTCTAATAGCCTTGCTCTTGGTCAAACTACCATTTGGATCAATAGGAAAATTACACAGTCGGATAAAACACCCTTTGTTAAGGGCTGTAAAGTAGGTGATGAGTATTGGCTGGTGGTGGTGAATACTACCTTATATTCTGGGAAGAAGGGGCATAGCTAGTAAACCTGTGCCAGCCTTTCCCAGGTGTGCGTGTGTGTGTTTGTATATAAATCAAATCTCAAAGAGTGTGTGTGTCAACTTCTTTGGCAGGGACACAAAGCACTGGTTAGGCAGAGAGGGTGCTGGAGGTCTTAGCTTGTCCACTCAGCTGAGATTTCATCTCTATAGCTGTGCCAGTGGGGAGTCTTACTGAGGATCTGGAGAAAGAGGGAGAAACCAGCCACAGACTGACTGTGGTTTCTGTGTGCTCTTAAGGGAAATTTCTCTTTACTGTGTGTGTACTTGTCATCCTTCCAGAGTGTACATTCCCCACTGCTGCCAGTGGTGAGGACTGAGGCTCCTTGAAATTGGTTGGCAGTGGTGGGGAATCCACATCACAAATTAACTGATTTGCAGTGGTGTGGATATTGAATTCCTGTAGCCTGTAAACAGTGGTTACTGAAGATGTTTGTATCTCAATCAGCCATACAGTGAACATTCAGAGTTTCATATCAGAATTGCTTTATTTTTTTTTTTTGTTAGCTTAGTTAGCCGGGGAGAGCAGGCAAAGATGTCAGCAGAGGAGTATGGCAAGCTGACAAGGAGGCAGTTGGTTGAGCTGTGCCAGGCTAAAGGTCTGGTGCATGCCAATCTGATGAAGGCAGAAATGATTGCAGCCTTGGGCACAGCTGCATTATGGACCAGCAATCTGGAGGACAATCAGACTGGCCTTGGGTAGGTACAACTCTCAGAAAATGGATAGTTTAACCTTTCCACAGAAGACTTAAAAATCCATCTGGAGTTAAAGGGACTTGAACTGGAGGCCAAATGTTTGAAAATAGAATCAGCAGAGAGACTGTGGCAGGAGAAAGAAATGGAATAAGAAGCAGCAGAGAGATTGAGACATCTGGACACTAAAGATAATGAGAGGCAGTGGCAACATGAAAAGGAGATGCTGACTCTTTGCGAGGGTTATGGAGGTAATGTGAAGGGAGTAGCCGAACCCCAGAAGCAACAAAGATGGTACATTTCTTCCACAATTTGATAATTTTGATAGCTTCATTCATATGTTTGAAAGGGTATGTAAACAGTATAATGTTGACCAAGGGCTCAGAGTATGGTTCTTGACCCCCTTACTCCATGGTAAAGCCATAACTGCTATTTCTAAATTGTCTGATACTGATTGCTTAAATTATAATACTGTTAAAAAATTGTTTATTAGAATGTTTCAAGTTAACACCTGAAGCTTATAGGAAAAAGTTTTGTGAGCATAGACGCAAGGCAGATGAATGTGTGTGTGAATATATTGCTGAACTAAGCACTTATTTTCATAGGTGGATGAGTGGATGTCAGGTCACCACTTTTGTGGGCTGGCAGACCTTTTGGTGAGGAAACAAACCCTTAGCACTATGCATGAGGGCATGAGAATCTGGTTAGCAGATAGAGAATGTAGCACAACAGATAAGTTGGGGAAGAAGGGAGAGCTATATCTAGCAAGCAGGGCATCAGTGCACAGGAAAGGGATACCCAGTGTTGCTCATGGGTCTAAGGAACCCATGGTGGGCAGCCTGGACTGCCCCAACAGAGTCCACCAGCAGCAGGGGAAGCCACTAGTCCAGGTACATGTCCAGAACCAAGGGTTAAATGTTTTAAATGCAACCAGTGTTGCCATGTAGCATATAGATGTCCACAGAGGCTAGGTGGGGAACAAAAGGTGGGAGAGCCTGTAAGTGGGAATGACAAAATGCCAGCAGTAAATTGTCTCAAGACAACAAGGGTACCAAACTACCACAAGAGGTTATATCCTATCTTAGTAAATGGAAAAGAAGCCATTTCTAAGAGAGACACAGCCACTGACCTAACCATTGTAAAGCCTGCAATGGTTAGGGAGGAGCACTACTTATCTGGGTTGTCAACTCCAGTCAGAGCTTTAGGAGGAACCCCATTCCAAATACCTTTAGCTAGGGTTCATCTTGACTGGGAGGGTTGAAAAGGAAGCCAACAAGTAGGTTTGTTTGAGGATATCCCTGCAGATGTCCTGATAGGGAATGATTTTGATTATGCAGTACTTTGTGTGCATGCAGTTACATGCAGTCAGGCTTGGAGACAAGCATGTGAGTCTGGTAGCCTGGGGGGGGTCTCAGACAGACTGCACACTTGCAGCCAGAATTGGTGAAGTTGTTACTTCAGGGAGGGAGCTATCCTGTAGCAGTGAGACTGAAGGTGAGCCACAACTGCTTGTGGGTACTGATGATCCCTTGGACAGAGTGACTGCAAGGGCAGAGGTGAGTAGTGGTAACCAGGCTGCCAGTGAGGCACTGTTGTCAGAGGATGCCAGACTTCCTGTGGAAGGGGAGCTGGGAAGGGTTACCAAAAGTGAGTTGAGACAGGCTGAGCTCTTAGACCCTACATTAGAAGCCTGAAAGAGGTAGCAAGTGAGGCACCTGATTTTCAAGGGAAGGGGGAATCTGTATACTGGAACAAAGGGTTACTGTATAGAGCATGGACCCCTGAGGGAGGGCTAGAGGGTGAGAGAATACAGCAGTTGGTAGTGCCCAAACCCTACCATCTGGTGCTCCTAGACATATTCAACCAAAAAACACCAATTTAAATTCACCAAAGGCACGACAAGAAAGTTCACTCAAATTAAGGTTTTATTAATATAGTAGTTAAGTGCTTTTGGCAAGAACAATGCAAGCCTTCCTCAGAACAAATTCAAACAATCATATGACCACATTTTAAATACCCGCACATAAACAATTAATTTTTACACATAGTATGGATAGTACATGTGTCACAAATACTGTGTGTAAAAATTGGAATATGATAAGACAAGATAATTCATTAGTTAACAAACTAGGTATGAATCCTAAGTTTGTTTTTAGATGTGGTAGTAATTTAAAGGACTGGTCTGATGGCGTATCCCAGATGCAAAAGTGCAATACATGCTCTCAATGTTCACATATTATGGAGCGTGAACATATAAATATTGGAACTAAAAATATCTATATATCTGGACGATATTCATGTCAGACACAAGGTGTAGTATATGCTGCTAAGTGCTGCATTTGTGCAGCATATGATATGGGGAAAATGGAGAAAAAGCTCAAACAACGTATATATGAACACACCAATGATATTCGTATAGGAAAATATACTATTCCAGTGGATAAACACATAAAGGAAAACCCTGAACATAAATCTAAGTTTTCAGTTTTAGAACAACTGCGGATTAATCCTAAGGAAGGACTATGGAAATTATTTTTAGAGCAATGTGAATTATGGTGGATATTGTTTTTAAATGCATCTACACCCCCTGTATTAAATGATGGGTCTATATTAGAACATCAAAGTGTTAAAACATCGAATGTTCTAATATCGACCCCTATTCAGTGAAAGCTTGAAGTAGCAAAGCTGCAGAACACCAAATATTTTCCTAGGGAAAGTATTTGGTGGGCCGTTTTTACGGTTTCACTATTTCCTCGACTGTGGTCTGAAGGTAACGGACTGGGTTAAGGTAAGTGTGCGAACATGCCGAGGTAAGGTGAGTTTGTGAATGTTAGGGACCTTAGGGATAGGGAGCGGGTAAAGTGAGTGTGCGATAGTTAGGGACCTTAGGGATAGGGAGCGGGTAAGGTGAGTGTGCGATAGTTAGGGATCTTAGGGTTAAGGAGCGGGTAAGGCGAGTGTTTGATAGTTAGGGACCTTAGGGTTAGGGAGCAGGTAAGGTGAGTGTGCGTTAGTTAGGGACCTTAGGGTTAGGGTTGAGTTAAGGTAAGTGAATGGTCCTTTAAATTAATTGTTTATGTACGGGTATTTAAAGTGTGGTCATATGATTGCTTGAATTTGTTCTGAGGAAGGCTTGCATTGTTCTTGTCGAAAGCGCTTAACTACTATAGTAATAAAACCTTAATTTGAGTGAACTTTCTTGTTGTGCCTTTGGTGAATTTAAATTGGTGTTTTTTGGTTGCAATTGTCATCTTTATGGCTGAGGGAAGTTCACAAATGGATGTACAAACCGTTTCCCGTTTGAAATTAAATGCATTACAAACATCGGTTAACAATTTAACCTTGCTCATTCAACAGTTAACCAAGCGCCCACAAACTAGTACTATGGTTGATTTGCAGCGGGTTACATCTGATAGTCAATTGGAACCTGTTCCTTCAATATATGATGGTTTTCCACCAGGCCAGGAGCAGTTTCATCTACTAGCCACTAATGCCAATTTTGGGAATAGTGGAATTACAGCTCCGAATCCTTTGGACACTACAGTAGCTGTAAGTGGATCCTTACTTGACCGTTGGCTTCATCAGGGAGCGGATGGTTCTACAGGGAGCCAAGTACTGGTTTCAGCTATTGAAAGTAGCTTAGACACGTATAAAGATCTTTTAGCCCAATATTGAAAGTTACACAATGAGAATGTTTATTTTTGTGAGGGCCTTAAACGCAAACAGGTACCTAAAGGTTTGCGTTGTTGGAGGTACCCAACTGCTCTGCTGGAAAATTCACAATTACTTGCAGACCTATTACAACTAGTTGATAAAAATGGGTGTGGACTTATGGAACTATTGGTGAAGTGTAATAATACGGAAATGGAACAAATTTATATTAATATTAAAAAGTTGGATGAGACCATTATGAGACCATTATGAAAGATAATATTTTCCATCAGTTTAAGTGTCAATATGAGAAGATATTCTCTGACGTTGATCATATGTATCAGGGGATTATCCAAAAGATGAACAGGAAATTAGAGAGAGAGACCGGCTTGACTACTTGAATGCCAGGGCTTATCTGAAGCCACCTGGCGGCCAACAGCGATCAGTTTCATTTTCAGATCCATCAAACAATGAAGAATTACGGGAATTAGACCTCACTCCCGGCCAACAGCCCCCTTTGGAGTTCAACCTAGTGCAGAGATCGGAGAGGATTCAGAACAGGAACGTGAATATGAACAGGATGGGCAATCAATCTTTCAACAACCATATGAGAACATTTTTGAATTCGAATCAGAGGAACTGGCTGAACTGGTAGGTGTGGCTCGTACCTTAAATATTGTACAAAATTGTACTGGAGACTTCAAAATTTACAACTATATTTGCTATAACATTACCCAGGAACATGCCAACTTGTTCAGTAAAGGTATGACATTTGTTGCCACTAAGAAAGCCAATCTACCTAGATTATTAATAGATCTTAAGCTTTTTACAAAGAAATTGGATTTGTCACTCTTATTTAATTAATCTGTATCATCTGTTAATAATGGTTTGAGAATACCTAGTACCTTCAACCCAGATCTCCATCCCATGCTGAAAAAATCTGAGGAATTTTGTGAACTTGATTTAAGGGCAGCATTATCACATTCAGGTGTATGTAATTCACCTAATTTATCTAAAGATGAATGTAAACTGATGGAATATATAAAACAAACTGGATCTTTAAGACTTTTACAACCTGATAAAGGTGGTGGATTAATTATAATGGACCAAGTTGATTATAATCAGAAAATGATGGAATCGTTGTACGTTGAAACTTATACAGAAGCATCAATTAATGAGGTTAACATATCTCATTGTAATATAGATTATTTTTTCAATGATATGTTAACACATGGTCAGTTGTCACCCCAGGAATTTAATTTTGTAAATAATACTGAACCAAAGTTACCCACTATATTTGGTGTGCCTAAGTTACATAAGGATATTATCATCCCCTGTTTCGACCTATTGTTGATGGTACTTATTCTAAAACATATTTTATTGCCAAATTTATTGATAAACAATTAATGGGGTATTTGGAAAATGTTCAACATATATGTCGAGATTCCTGGGATTTTTTAAGTCAATGCAATCAATTGGGTACTGTTGATAACAGTTTTTTAGTTACAGTAGATGTAAAGGATCTATTTACATGTGTTCCACATGATATAGGGTTACAGAGATTTACAGAATATTTTATTAATCATATTCATGTGCAGCAGGATCGTATTAATACCATGTCACATATGATAGAAATGGGATTAAGTAATATTTGTATCTACTATGAAGGTCAGTACTTTAAACAACTAATAGGGGTAGCTATGGGTTCCCCGTGTGGTCCCTTAGACACAAATGTAGTTATGCTGATGTGGGAACTTTGTTATTTATTTCCCTGTGAGCTGTTTAAGAATGTAAAATTATATGCTTGTTTTTTAGACGATTTGTTTGGGGCAATTGCTGAAGTTCATGTGTTTTTAGAGTTTATGAATAATAGTACTTCCTTTTTGCATTTTACATGTCATATTGGTACTACATCTATTTCTTACTTGGATGCAATGTTAACAAAGAGTACAACAGGGTTAAAGGCTGGCATTTTTTGTAAGAAAACATATTCCAATAAATATTTGCACTATTCCAGTAACCATCCATACCATGTTAAGAAAGGCGTTATCAAAGGGCAAATGGTTAGAGCGGCAAAAATGATTACTGATTTACATGAATTCCTGGAGGAATGTCATTTTATTGGTACTATGTTATTAAATAGGGGGTACCCAAAATGCTTATTTGATGAGATTAAACACAAGGTGTTTAGAAAAAGGCTTTCTGGGGAATATTGCCCCTTATTAACAGTTACTACTATAGGTGGAGTAGAGGGTCTAAATGGTATAAATAGTATGGGTCCCTCAAATTTTGCACTGGAAAATGTGAATTTGGCAAATGGAGAACATTTAATGGATTCTAGTGATTCAAGTGTACAAAACAGTGTACAAAATTCTTTTATTTTTACACATAGTATGGATAGTACATGTATTACAAATATTGTGTGCAAAAATTGGAATATGATAAGACAAGATAATTTATTAGTTAACAAACTGGGTATGAATCCTGTTTGTTTTTAGACATGGTGGTAATTTAAAGGAATGATGTGATGGTGTATCCCATCAGCAAGTAGTTGCAGTATACAAGATGCAAAAATGCAATATGTGCTCTCAATGTTCACATATTATGGAGTGTGAACATATAAATATTGGAACAAAAAATATCTATATATATAGACGGTATTCATGTCAGACACAAGGTGTGGTATATGCTGCTAAGTGCTGCCTTTGTGCAGTATATTAAATAGGGAAAACAGAGCAAAAGTTCAAACAATGTAGATATGAGCACACCAATGATACTCGGATAGGAAAAGATACTAGTCCAGTGGCTAAACACATAAAGGAATACCCTGAACATAAATTTAAGTTTTTAGTTTTATAACAACTGCAGATTAATCCTGGGGGGAACCATGGAAATTATTTTTAGAGCAATGTGAATTATGGTGGATATTGTTTTTAAGTGCATCTATACCCCCTGAATTAAATGATGTGGTATCAGTTTCTAGTATATTGAAATTAAGAAGGTATGATAGATAGTTTTAACAATAGTTATATATGACGTATGGTCCTTTAAATTAATTGTTTATGTGCAGGTATTTAAAGTGTGGTCATATTATTGTTTGAATTTGTTCTGAGGAAGGCTTGCATTGTTCTTGCTGAAAGCGCTTAACTGCTATATTAATAAAACCTTAATTCGAGTGAACTTTCTTGTCACTCCTAGACATATGGCATGATATTTCCTTTGCAGGTCATATGGTCATAAAGTGTACAAAGAGACATTTATTGGCCTGGTATCTCCAGAGATGTAACAGGGTACTGCAGGACCTGTGTACAGTGCCTAAAGGTAGGCAAGGCAGGAGACAAGGTGAGAGCTCATTTGATGCCTTTGCCTGTGATTGAGGAGGAATTTCAGATGGTAGCTATGGATATTGTTGGGCCTCTGAGTACCCCAAGTCCCACAGGGAAAAAGTATATCCTAGTGGTAGTAGATTATTCTACCAGATACCCTGAGGTGGTGGGTCTGCCCTCCTTTGAGGCATAAAAGGTTGCAAATGCTTTGTTAAGATTTTCAGTGGGGTAGGTTTCCCAAAAGAAATGCTCACTGACAGAGGTGCCAATTTTATGTCAGACCTGCTGGCTTGTCTGTAGAAACTGTGGGGTGAAGCACCTAAAGACAACTCCCTACCATCCCCAGAATAATGATCTTACTGAGATGTTAAACTCTACACTCTATACCCTGCTATGGGTATTTGCAGACCAGTTTAAGAGGGAGTGGGATAAATATTTGCCTCATATGTTTGCTTACAGAGAGGTTCCCCAGGAATCCACAGGTTTTTCACCCTTTGAGTTGTTTGAGTTGTATGGGCATAGGGTGAGGGGACCTCTAGATTAGATTCATGATGAGTGGGAGGGTGAGTGTGAATCCCACAAGGAGTCTGTTGTGGCATATGTTCTAAACCTCAGGACAGGGCATAGGGAACCCATGAACTTGGCCCATCCCTGGTCTGGCACCTATGTCTCTAATGCAAACAGGTAGCCTGTAAATGGTTCATCTCCCAGGCCCATGCTTACAATTATCAAGGTTATCAGAACTTGTCAGAGATTTGGGATGCATGGCTAGGCTTACAAAGGCCCTTGTGGTTGTTAGTCTAGTAAATACCTATGAACCTATGAACCTATAAGGAGAAGCTAGCAGAAGCTCAACAGCAGAAAAAGTCTGGTATGACAGGAATGCTCACACTAGAGAGTATGCTGTAGGGCAGCAGGCTGTGGTTCTCATTCCTGTCAGACACAACAAGCTACAGGCAGCTTGGGAGGGACCCTTCAAAGTGGTAAGGAAGATCAGTGATGTTAACTACATGGTAGAACTGCTAGGCAGGAGGCAGGGGCACAAACTGTACCATGTTAACATGATGAAACCATTCCATGACAGAGAAGCCCTTGTGCTGAGTATTTGTAGTAGCAGGCAGAAGGAGTCCGAAGGGGCTCTATGGCTACAGGGAGCCAGCCAGGAAAACCCAAATTACTGCGGTGGAGCCTAGGATTGCAGGCATATTATAGGACAATGCAGCACTGTACTGGGGTCAGTAATGCCAAGGCAGCTGGATCTCAAGACAGGGAATGGGGTAAGGTATTCCCAGGTAGGCTGAACCCTCTCAAGCAGAGTTTCTCATGGGTCCCTTGAAAAACTAGCTTGAGTCTTTGTGGAGGGGGGGTGTAACAAAAGGAAATACTGTCAGCCTAGCAATCTGGAATTTTGTAAATAATTATATGTCATTTGAGAATATTAATATGATTTATATAGAAGTGTGACAGGAGATACTGCCAGCCCAGCTATCCATAATTTTGTAAATAGTTATATGTCATTTGCGAATATCAGTACGATGCAATTGCTTGTGTTACCACTATATTAGAACAGTATATTATGAGTGTATCGAACAGCTGGTACAGAAGTATGTGTTGAACAGGGTCTGTACAGTACTGAGCTTAAAATATGTATCCACAGTGTACCCTACTGGAACATAGAAGATTAACTTGCAGAATTTAAGAATAGTTGAGATTGAAGTACTTTATTGCTGGACAATAAACAAGAGATGTTATCTTTCAGTTTCAGTAAACAGGAGACAGGATGTCTATACAATGGAACTCTCTGTGTTGCCTTGAAAGAGAGATAATTACTAGGCTTGAGATGTAGAAGTGTTTTATTGTTTTAGGACTTCCTGGGTCTGCCATCATCTGAGGAAAAGCCTTTACTTATGCATTGTCACAGGGAGATGTTAAATGCTGGTAGACAGAGCAAACTGAGCTACTGAGTCACTGCTGATTGCTAACTGACTGATATTTGCCTCACTGTCTCTCCGTCTTTTAATGGATGAAGAAATCTGCTCATTTTATCATACCTGGACTTCTGAAAAGAACGCTTTTTAAAAAGTTGGGCTTTGATTACTCTGTTGCTGTTAGCATTAGGCACCAACAAACTAGAACTGATAGGCAAGGTTGTTCTAGTTTGCCTCAATAGAAGCCTCTGAGCAGGTGAGCAATGTAGGTCATCACTGGGTGTATTTCTGAGATTAAGTAAATTTAAGAAGATATCGGTATTGTCAAGATTTGACCTCTCTAGTAATTGCTTTGCACTCTTTACTGCATGTTCAGCAAGGCCGTTTGATTGTGGGTATTCAGGACTACTAGTAACATGGATAAAGTCACACCCTTTTGCAAATCTCTGAAACAATTTCTTGGTAAACTGGGTACCGTTGTCAGAAATAACTTTGTGTGGACTACCATGGACTGAGAAATGATGTTTCATCTTAGTACTAACAGCACTGGATGTTAAGTTAGGTAGCAAATTGATTTCAAACCTAGAGCTCACCTGACACCAAAACTTGACCTGTTAATAGTGGTACACTTTTATACTAGACTGCAGTGACAGTAGAACACACATACATGAACTTCAAGCATGACAGAGATACTAGGTAATCTATACATCACTGCATATAATGCAGTTGTGCACAATACATTGCTAGTGTGTTGACATATCTGTGAAGTCAACAAACAATATCTGATTATGGGTTATTATTTGCAGTCTACAACTAGCACACTGTCATACTTGACTGCAACACCATACCTCACAGCCTGAATTCATATAGCTGCCATGCACTGGTGAACACAAGACAGTCCTGATGTACACAATACCTAGGTGTTATTACTATTGGTGCATGTGTTGTTGCACAACAGTTGTCACAAGTCATTTCTTACAAAACAGCTCTGAACCTTCACTTATTGCACAACAGACTTTATTAGATATACCTTCATGCAGGTACTGATATTATTCCATGTTTTTATTGCAGAACAATTGTCATTATTGATTTCAAAACAGCCCTAATTCTGCACTTATTGCACAACAGACTTTATTTGATATACCTTGATGCAGATACAGATTTTATTTTGTATTTTTATTGCAGAACAGTTGTAATAATTAATTTCTTGCAAAACAGCCCTACTTCCACAGTCAGTGCACAGCAGACTTTATTAGATTTACCTTTGATCAGTTACTGGTGTAGTTTTGAGTTTTTATTGCACAACAGTTGTCATTATGCAGGTGTTGCAATACAGCTGTAATTCCATACATATTGCACAACAGACATTATTAGATATACCTTCATGCAGGTACTGATGTACTGATATTATTTCATGTTTTTATTGAAGAAGAGTTGCAATAATTGATTTCTTGTAAAACAGCCCCACTTCCACAGTCATTGCACAGCAGACTTTATTAGATATACCTTCAATTAGTTACTGGTATAATTTCATGTTTTTATTGCACAACAGTTGTCATTATGCAGGTGTTGCATTACAGCTGTAATTCCACAGTTATTGCACTACAAACTTTACTGCACATACTTTATTATGGTTAATGCTTTACTCTTCTCTGCTTATGGCACTCAGTGGGCAGTATGCACTTCTTGCAGTACAGGTGTAAGTCCACAGTAATTGCATTATGATCTTTACTGTTTATTCCTACTCTCAGTTAATGTTTTACTCTTTCTTGCTTATTTGACTATAGATAGCAAAATACATCTGTACTCACCACACTCACGGTGCAACCTGGCCACATGCCCGACATCCACCTCATTGTTGTGAGCCCTCTCCTCTGCAGCTGTTGGGAAAGAAGCACACCATTATGCATACCAGTTTAGCAGACATTCAATATTAGATATTTGTGAAACAGAGATAAATGTGCTTACATACATGTGGGACATTCCCTGCCTGGAATTCTTGGACCCGGATGTCCATTAAAGCCCCCTTCTGTCTCTTCAGGTCATCATGGTGGTGATGACACTGTTCACCTGTGCAGGGGATACCAGTTGCACTGATGAGGTCCCTTGCCAGCTGGTCCCATGCCTCTGCCTTGCACTCTGAGCCCTGGTAACCTCTCTGCATCAGCCAGTCATCATGGTTTTTGACAAGGAGTCCAACCATGACCCTGGACTCCAGAATGCCCCAGTGCTGCACCCAAAAGTGTGAACCCTGTCCAACACCTGCCATGGTATCCTTCAGAGAGAGAATTTCAACAGATTATGCTGTATTCATGCCTACTAGGCTTAATATAGCCTGTTTCCCACCCTTACACACCATTGGGGAGCATTTCAAAATGTGGCACATTGTTTAGCACCACAGCTGAGCTCAGCAGTGCGAAAACTCCAATGCTCAGAATGCTTGGCAGTGCTTAGCCATGCGCAAACCAGCCAAGCGATGCCAAGCAGTGCATTAACATTATCAGTCATTATCTTGTTTATGCAGTGTTTAGCATGTCTTAACAGAGCTTAGCTGAGTGCCAGAGGCCAATATGTAAAAATAATTTGCATAACTTGTATTTCAAAAATAAATCATTATTTGCCCTTCCATGTTTTCAAACCCTGCACCTACTGCGCATGAAGCCGTAACTCTACCCATTTAGCTACATGGTTATGTGGAAATTTGCTATACCTTTACATATACCATTGAGCCACCTTTAAGCAGTGCTGAGCACCACACTGCACCATGCAAACCCACTCAGCTATGCTTAAATATGACCTTTAGACGAATAATTAAATGCATCTGGTTTCTATTTTTAGATGTCTGGTGTCTTGGTGCCCCTTAGCACTGCTGCATTCCATGCCATGCCACACAAACATGCTTTTTAAAAAAATAAATAAATCATTGAAAATAACATTGGGAATACTACTATTAAACAGTACTGGGAGTGTCTTGCTCAACTGCAGACACAGTTCAGTCTACACTCCCTACACTGATTCAATAACCGTATTCCACAGCTCTCCCTCAGCAACGCATCATGATTAATAAATATGTCATGTTGCCTAGAGGGAACCATGTATACGGACATGGTAGCATTCCATGTAGGTTCTACACTATGCCTACACAGATTTTATTAAATCTAGGGGACTGTTATTGTGCCTCAATTAGACCTATGTCCTCATGCCTGGACAGGGAGTCTCATAACAGAAGGAGGTCTCCAACTGCATAGTGTAAGAAGTTGTCTTAAAAATGTATAATTGTGGGCCTGGAATTGGATGCCTTAGGTGGGAAAAGTTTCTTTTGGAGTCATCAACAAATTCATCTTAACTAGACCAGAGATTTGTTATATATTTGGAATTCTTTACTTACAAGATGCAGAAATGTATGCAAGGGCATTTATTTTTGCTTGTGAGAATATATTGTTTCAGTATTTTACTTTCTCGGTATGTAAAAAGCAACATGTGAGCTAAATAAGTGCTATATTATCAGTTGTCTTTTGGTCCGGTGTCTTAAAATATTAGTATGCATTAAACATTTACATTGTGTTATTTGTTACAACAGCAATAAAACTGTTTGTAATGGAAAAAAATAAAATAATATTAAATGAGAGAAGTGTGAGTATTACACAGAATAAGCATACAAAAGTAAATATCTTAAAGCCAGCAATATAAATAGATAAATAGGTCAACACTACAGCGTATAAGTTTATATAACTTTTGAAATAGTTTAAAGAAATGTGCAAATTGAAATGTCAGCACTCCTAAATTACATACCATGAATGAGCCAAGCTTATTTAGATTATCAGTAATATGTTACAATGTCCACCACTCATGAGAAAAACTATGCCTGTGAAGGTTAATTAAATGTTGTGGTCTCAGTACCAACAGCATATATTTTTTTAAAGCTTTAGTATGTCAGTAAAACTGCAGTGAAATTATCTTTTACATATCATTTCACAGTGCACATTGTGAAGGCACAACTCAACTGCTCACTGCATTATTGTTTACTGAAGTACAATGACTAATTCTGAGAGAAGAGGGTGAGCATTTGACCCAAAAGTCTGTTATATTTTTCTGCTCAATCAAGTCACTAGTTGTTCTGCCTTAACTTAATTGATCCATTTGTTCTTTCTATGGGAGCAGGACTCTGACCACAAGGAAAACTTTCCAACTACCCCATGTGCAAGTGTGCGTGTTGTGTGTGTGTGTGTGTGTGTGTGTGAGTGTGTGTGTGTGTGTGTGTGTGTGTGTGTGTGTGTGTGTGTGTGTGTGTGTGTGGTGTGCAGAAAACATACATTGAATTTGTCTCTTTTTGACAATAAAAATCTGAGCTAGCTAATTGCAATGTTATGCTACAACATGGACCTTTTGTTTCTCAAAATATCTTCAGTGCCTGACTGGAATGGCTTCATATTTGGGTAGATCAGTGTTCTCTTCTTTTTGTCTTTTATATTACCCCTGACCACTATTAATTACTTTGCTGCAAAGAGTTTCAGTAGTAGGAACTTAAGACATTCATGGGTTACTTGTGTCAAACGGAGTTTTGGTAAAGATGAAAATGATTATTTGTTTTTGTGTTGCTGTCTTCATCACTGGATCAAAATTGGAGCTGATTTATTTTAAAACAGAAAAGATTCCAACATAACATGTTTTAGCAGTAAAAAAGATACTACTTGCTATTTTTTATGACAAATGTTGTTTTCCTCTATAAATGTCTAATGTACAATATGCAGGTAATGACTACTTGGAGACAATCACATACATACAGGTTTGAACATTAGTGACAGAAATGCATGCTTTTTTGTTAATTCGACCAGGCTTTCAGACTGTATCTTGCTATTTATTTTAAATGTGCATGTAGCACAGCATATCACTTCAGTATTTGCATTCTATAAACTGAATACTGTCATCCACCAATGTATTAACTATGTACAATCACTTTACTGAGTTCAGGGTCATGGAAAGGGGTATGGAACTGATGTCATAAAGCAAGGGGTAAATGGCAGAAACCAACTCAGATGAGGTATCAGTCTATTGGAGAACATGCCCACTCTCATATCTACTTTCCATAACATGGGTCAAGTTTGGTGAATCAGTCTATGTCTGGCATGAATTTGGATTTTGGGTGGAAATTCAAGAGACCTCAGGAAAAACACGTGATCATGATAGGAAATATAAACTATACAAAGAAGGTACCCTAGTCAAGTATTCTTGATTCTTTTATACAAGAATAAATCATATAATGGGCCTCACAATGACCAATTTACCAAACATGAAAGAGTTTTTCCTGTAGCTCATAAATATCATTACTTGACTGATCTTAAAGGAACAGTGGTAGTTACATTATACAATGACATTATCCACTGGCAATTCCATAGTATGCAATTTAGAAATACAGCATGTGTATACAATATTTATATTATTGCATGCAATACCCCAGTCAAGTATTTGACTAGGGTGAAAAAGCACTATAAGGTTTATGCATATAAAGTGAAGGAAAAAAAGCAGAAAATCAAATCTTAGTTCTGAAAATGATTTGAGAGTAGTCAATTTAATTTCTTTCTTATCACTCACCTGTGTAGTGCTGAATACTTTATCGTGCAAAAAAAGTTTATCATGTTCCTTTTGATGACCTATCCTTCACAGCATGCAAAATTAGATGGGAGTCTTTAGTCTTGTTCTGCATGCAGACTCTAGTATATGTTTGATATATCTTCACTATGCCCCATGCAGAGCTAAGGTCCGTGAAACTTGACAATTATTTGGAGAGGTATCACCAGAAGAAACGTTACATTATTTTTCCAGAGCTTGCATCTGTTTTTCTGCTACCTATAAGTGGTTTTTCTCTACTCTACCTTCTTCCATGGTTTTCTGGGTTGATACTAGTCAATCTTATTACATATCATGGTTGTTTTGTTTGTTCTTTGTTTAATTTATATAGAAATCTGACAGTATCCTGACAATGGCAGGTTAAATAAAGAGATTAAGGGAGAAAAACATACCGACCAAATGCAGTGACACTCATTGCTGGAATCTTGCAGCTCCTCAAAATCCATTATATTTGAATGACTGCAAAACCTGCAATGAATGAACAAATAAACATTTAATGCACTAGTATGCACCACTGCATTTAAATGCAGGGCACTGAATGCACAGTTTGATAATGCGTCTTTTAATAAACATATATTTCCTTTTGTATTTTCCCATTTCTATCCTGTGTTTGATACCCTACCCGCACTGTCCATATATGTACTGGGGTATTTAACTGCTCACATATTTCCATTGCTGCCATCATACGTTCTAAACCTGCCATCTCCACTGGTTACATATAATGCATGCCATTTTCCATGCTCTTAAATGCTTTTTTCTCTGTTTCTGTTCTACACTCCATGTTTATTAAGTGCTAGGTTCTCATCTCTCACATCCAAATCTATGAAAAATATTCTTGAAAATGCAACAATGATGTTAAAATAAGATAACTACTCCTTAACCAATATACATTTAATGATCATAGATGGAATGCCACTTGGACAGTATTTAATCATTTAAAAGAAAAAATATCCTGTTGGTTTTTAAAACATTCAGTGAAAATTTTAAAACTTGTGTCAATGAGGCAAAATAAATATTATACAATGATGGCTCATTTGTATTAAAACATGAGCATGCTGATTCGACAACCTAATCAAGTGGGCCCATTGTAAATCCAGCATATACCAACATAATAAAGTCCAGTCACTGAAGTACTGTTGAGCAAATGGACTTTCTATTGGAATATGCCGAGAGATAGAACAAAAGAAAAGAAAAATCAGATATGTTCTTACAAATAATGAAACAGACACATACCTGATTTGCCTTCTATTTATGTGATGCGCCTTGTAAAATGTAGACAGAATAAAAAGAAAACTGCAACAGAGTTGCAATTTTCTCTGTTGCTGCTTCCTGTACTGCCCTGATGTACTGTGCAGGGGTGGCGATGCAAGTCCCATGCGTATGCTCAGTACTTCAATAAGGAAGGATAAAATGTAGGGGAACACTTCAGTGCTCTTATACAAAGACATTATTTAAGAAAGGTAAATAATTTCTTTCTTAAATAATATCATTTTATAAAAGCAATAACCCAGTCCTGAGTGTGCGTAATGCTGGATTTACCCATGGTTGGCTTTGTTTGATCACTTGGGCTTCATCCATGAGATCAAACCACATGAACCGTGGATAAATTCAGCATTACTCACACATGGGTTATTGCTTAATTACATTTCACTTTGAGAGTTCTAGTCCCAGTCGAAGCATAAGATAATTACGGAACACTAGAATCTGAGTGAACATTACTGGTTACTGTGCATAAGTGATGTGGCATCCTTTCGATGAGATATAAAACTAATATGCTATCTACCTTTCAAAGCAATAGAACCTAAGTCATTATTAAGAAAAGGAGAAAGTGCATGTCCCTTATTTACAGTCTACAATGTAAATGAAACATAACATCTGTGGTAAATAATACCATCAGATGGAAACATTTTCTTCAATATGTTTGAAGCTCAGCTGCAGATGTACTACATCTTTACCATATTTAACTCTCTTTATATTTCAGTTCATACATTGCTTCCTTTTCTTTGTTACAAAGCCATATTGCATACCTCTACCTTCATATACATTCTATTTAAACACACATACAGGCTGTTAGGGGGAGATCTATGCCTAGCATACAGAGCATTGCCAGACCCCTCTCTGATGGACCTCCTGCATATTTGAACAACAAACAGAACCAGAATTACCTGTTCTAAAGGCTTAAACCTTGCCTGTGACATAAATAAGACCTACTGGAGAGACAGGTATGTATCCCAGAGACTACCCTATCTCTGGAACAGGCTCCCCATCCACGTGAAGCAGAGTTCCTCCCTAACACAATTCAAGTGGATCTTGGACAATTGGATGGGGAACAGGAAATTCTCTAATAGACAAAGGCAGCCTGTATGTGGCGCATCCCACATGCCCCTGCTTGTAAATATTTCATCTCCCAAGCATCTGCTTACACTTATCAAGGGTACCAGAACCTATCAGAGATTTGGGATGCATGGCTAGGTTTAAAAAGGCCCTTGTGGTTTCTAGCCTAGTAAACACCTATGAACCTACGAACATAAAATCGTACACAACTGGTACATATCAACAAAGAGAATCTCATTTGAAATGCTTTCTGTAACATATTATTACCCTTTTTATACACCCCATAAATAATGCTTAGTTAATACACATGTACTACACCATTGTATCACATATTTGTACATAACTATTTCTAGAAATCTTTTTTTTATAGCAATCCATTCCATGAAGAGTTTCTGCATTAGGTCTTCTCTTTTACAATCCCAAAAATGAAAATAAGGTTTCACTTCATTGTTTTACATTTATTTAATTATAGGATGACACCATAAGCTTACTGAGCCTGTCATTTTAGTTGCATTTGGTATTCTGTCTCCCTTCTATCCTTAACTTTCCTATTACCCCTTTTCCACTTGTCCTGCACCATCTTGAATGTCACAGCAGATATCCCATTCCAAGAGTCAATCCGTTGTTTCTGCAGTTCTCTTTGTTAATTGAACTTTCTGAGATCCAGGGGGAAGTCATCCTCTAACATGTGCTACTTGTACCACTTCCCATCTGTCTGTCCTGCTCAGACTAACCAATTCACATTTCCCTGATATAATATTGTCCACCAAAATCATGTCCTCCTTTCTCATCTTAAGTTCAGAAGAACTCTATCTCCTACACCTCTGGTCATATTCCTTTTCTACCATCCCACTGATCTTTCCTGTAGCTATTCTCTGATTTATTTCCAGTAGATTTTTTATTTTATTTATTAATCATTTGTTTATCAGGAAAGTCCAACTGGACACAGATCCTTTTTCAGCAGAGGCCCGGGGAGAAAACTTCCATGAGTAACAACAAATTTTAATGCACAAATTACAATAATCTGTAAAGTATAAAGTAAACAAAATGTAGTATACATAAGAAAATACAAATTTGTTACTTCTTGACAACAAAACATAGGCTTTAAACTTAGCTAGTACTATTTGTAAAATATGACTTATGTCAAGGTATAAAGTTAGGACAGGTTGATAGGAATAAAGGATTAAACACAGAGGAAGAAGTTGGATATGGTTGGGGTATACTGAGATGTATCAGATCATTCATGAGAGGTTAGTACAGGAACATAGCCATTTATTTTTAGATAAGCTTTAATTGATGGCTTAAAGTGGTTAGTGGATGAGACTGAGAGAATGGAGTTAGGAAGGGAGTTCCATATACAAGATATATAGTTGGTAAATAAAGATTCTCCTGCAGTGTTATTGACCTTGGAGACAGTGAGTAAGTTCTTATTGTTAGAGTGAAGTGGTCTGCTGAAACTGTAAGGAAGGATGCGATTTTGTAGTGCAGGAATTCTGGTTAGTTGTGTTACAGTTTTGTGAGTTAGAGAGAGTTGGTTGCAAAGAATAATGCTGGGAAGGTCAAGCCAGTCTAGTATCCTTAAAGCTGTACAATGATGTGTTCTATATGGGCAGTCAGATGCAATCTTAGCAATTTTATTATGACTTGCTTCTAGCTTAGACAGGTCAGTTTTCCTAAGATTAGTTAAAATTAGAGAGGCATATAGTAGAGTGGAGAGCAGATGGGTTTGCGCTAATGTAATTTTGGCCATTTTGGTCAGGAACCGTTTGTGTCTATATAAACTTCCAAGTTTCTTATGGACATTTTTATTGTTAGGAACACATGTAAGTCAAATGTTAGGTTATTGTCTATTTTCACACCAAGAAGCTTTGTATGGGTTGTCGGGGAGATGACAGTATTGTCTTTGGCTATTATGTTAAATGGTTGGCATGAGATAGATTTCTTGTTAGGTTGGAAAAGTAATAATTTAGTTTTGTTTGGGTTCAGGATTAGACGGGCATTGGCTAACCATGTTTCAGCAGAAGTGAAAGATTCCTGTGTTTGAGAATGAAGAGCTGATAGAGAAGTGACAGCACAGATAAGTGTTGTATCATCTGCAGACTGTATTATAGAACCACGTGGAGTAGGTGTGTGCAGATTATTAGTCACAGATAAGTGTTCAATCATCTGCAGACTGTATTATAGAACCATGTGGAGTAGGTGTGTGTAGATTATTAGCAAAGAGGGAGAGGGCCTAAGATAGAACCTTGGGGGACACCAATGGATAAAGGAAAGCATGGAGATAGGTTAGCTTGTCATAGAATGATGGCCAGATAAATAGTTATTAAACCAAGCTGGGACAGATGGTGAGAAGGATAGTTAAGTTAGTACATCTATAAGTTTGGAATGGGAGACCATATCAAAAGCTTTTGATATGTCTAGAAAGATGGCAGATACAAAGTTGTAATTCCTGTGGTGGTTTACAGTATTAGTGAAGGATAAGACAGCAGTATAGTGGTACTATGCGATGAGCGAAACCCATGCTGAGTGTTTGCGAGAAGGTTATCTGTTACTAAGAATTTCATGACCTGGAGATGAATACACCTTTCGAATCATTCAGAAAGAGGTGAAAGAATAGCAATTGGATGATAGTTTGTCACTTCTGTGGAACGTCCCCCTTTATGAAGTGGGATTACATGGGAGATTTTCCACAGCTGAGGAACCTTGTTTTTGAGAATGGATCTATTTATAAAGATTGATATTGAGAACACTATAGAGTCAGCTGCAATTTTGAGGTATTCACTGGGTACGTTATCTATGGCAAGTGTAGTAGGTTTTAGTTTGTGGAGTAGTTTTTTTTATAGTGGCTGTAGGAAGTGGGGAGAAAGAGAAAGAGGCATTGCTAGTTGTAGAAGTGGCTGGTTTGGTATCTGGAGTAGGGGTTTGCTGCTTGGAAAGGGCAAATATAGATTCAGTAAAATGTTATTAAAAATGGCAGCTATGCTGTCAGAATTGTTGTGGATGTTTGAGGTTGGTGCAGTAGATTTTCCTGGTTGAAGGATTGAGTTTATAGCAAGCCAGAGTTTTTGAGGGTTTTTTTTTTTGGTATGTGTTATGAATGTTATGATTGAAATTTATTTTATCTTGTTTTACTTGTTTTTTTTTTGCGTTCTTTCTAAGTTCCTGATACTGTTGTTTAGAAACTACTGTGTTAGTCTTACGCCATAGTTCCCAGGCTTTATCTCTAGTTTTCAGAAGGGTACTAATGCCTCTGCTTAGCCAAGGGGCATAGTTTGATTTTACTCTGATGGCTCTAACGGGGAAATGCATTTAATATATCTAAAAAGGATTTATTAAAGTGGTTCACTGCGGCATCTAGGTCAAGATATTTAAGTAGAGTCCAATTGCACCTTTGTAGGTCAGCTAGGAAGCTGCCAAGATTGAAGTTATGTTTTTTTTTCTAAGTTGTTTAAACATAGCAGGTTTTGGTGGGAACATGTGTTGTCATATAAGAAATGTGGGTAGCTGGTTGCTCAAGCCATCAGGAAGGCAACCTGATTGGAATGAGTGAGAAGAGTTATTTAGTAATATCCAATCCAAGGCTGATTGTTTTTTACTAGCTTTATCTATTCGGGTAGGTTCTTGAGTAGTTTGTGTAAAACCATGCACGCTTATGTGATGGATGGGGTGATCTGTATCACATGCAAGTAAGTCTAAATTAAAGTCACACAGTATGAATGTGTCCTGACTAAGGGTGCAAACCAGTCTAAATTAAAATCACCCAATATAAAAGTCTCTTGACTAAGGGTGCAAACCAGTCTAAATTAAAATCACCCAATATGAATGTCTCCTGACTAAGGGTGCAAACCAGTCTAAATTAAAATCACCCAGTATGAATGTGTCCTGACTAAGGGTGCAAACCAGTCTAAATTAAAATCACCCAATATAAAAGTCTGCTGACTAAGGGTGCAAACCAGACTAAATTAAAAACACCTAATATGAATGTCTCCTGACTAAGGGTGCAAACCAGTCTAAATTAAAGTCACCCAGTATGAATGTATCCTGACTAAGGGTACAAACCAGTCTAAATTAAAATCACCCAGTATGAATGTCTCCTGAGTAAGGGTGCAAACCAGTCTAAATTAAAATCACCCAGTATGAATGTCTCCTGACTAAGGGTGCAAACCAGTCTAAATTAAAACCACCCAATATGAATGTCTCCTAAGGGTACAAACCAGTCTACATTAAAATCACCCAGTATGAATGTGTCCTGACTAAGAGTACAAACCAGTCTAAATTAAAATCACCCATTATGAATGTCTCCTGACTAAGGGTGCAAACCAGTCTGAATTAAAATCACCCAGTATGAATGTGTCCTGACTAAGGGTGCAAAGCAGTCTAAATTAAAATCACCCAGTATGAGTGTCTCCTGACTAAGGGTGCAAACCAGTCGAAATTAAAATCACCCAGTATGAATGTCTCCTGACTAAGGGTGCAAACCAGTCTAAATTAAAATCATCCATTATGAATATCTCCTAAGGGTGCAAATTAGTCTAAATTAAAATCACCCAGTATGAATGTCTCCAGACTAAGGGTGCAAGCCAGTCTAAATTAAAATTACCCAGTATGAATGTGTCCTGACTAAGGGTACAAACCAGTCTAAATTAAAATTGCCCAATATGAATGTCTCCTGACTAAGGGTGCAAACCAGTCTAAATTAAAATCACCCAATATGAATGTCTTCTAAGGGTGCAAACCAGTATAAATTAAAATCACCCAGTATGAATGTCTCCTGACTAAGGGTGCAAACCAGTCTAAATTAAAATCACCCAGTATGAATGTCTCCAGACTAAGGGTGCAAACCAGTCTAAATTAAAATTACCCAGTCTGAATGTGTCCTGACTAAGGGTACAAACCAGTCTAAATTAAAATCGCCCAGTATGAATGTCTCCCGAGTAAGGGTGCAAACCAGTCTAAATTAAAATCACCCAGTATAAATGTCTCCTGACTAAGGGTGCAAACCAGTCTAAATTAAAATCATCCAATATGAATATCTCCTAAGGGTACAAACCAGTCTAAATTAAAATCATCCAGTATGAATATGTCCTGACTAAGGGTACAAACCAATCTAAATTAAAATCACCCATTATGAATGTCTCCTGACTAAGGGTGCAAACCAGTCTAAATTAAAATCACCCAGTATGAATGTCTCCTGACTAAGGGTGCAAAGCAGTCTAAATTAAAATCACCTAGTATAAATGTCTCCTGACTAAGGGTACAAACCAGTCTAAATTAAAATCACCCAGTATGAATGTCTCCTGACTAAGGGTGCAAACCAGTCTAAATTAAAATCACCTAGTATGAATGTCTCCTGACTTAGGGTACAGACCAGTCTAAATTAAAATAACTCACTATGAATGTCCCCTGACTTAGGATGGAAACCAGTCTAAATTAAAATCATCCAATATGAATGTCTCCAGACTAAGGCTGCAAACCAATCTAAATTAAAATCAGCCAGTATGAATGTCTCCTGACTAAGGGTGCAAACCAGTCTAAATTAAAATCACCCAGTATGAATGTCTCCTAAGGGTACAAACCAGTCTAAATTAAAATCACCCAGTATGAATGTGTCCTGACTAAGGGTACAAACCAGTCTAAATTAAAATCAGCCAGTATGAATGTCTCCTGACTAAGGGTGAAAACCAGTTTAAATTAAAACCACCCAGTATGAAAGTGTCCTGACTAAGGGTGCAAACCAGTCTAAATTAAAATCACCCAGTATGAATGTCTCCTGACTAAGGGTGCAAACCAGTCTAAATTAAAATCACCCAGTATGAATGTCTCCTGACTAAGGGTACAAACCAGTCTAAATTAAAATCACCCAGTATGAATGTCCCCTGACTAAGAGTGCAAACCTGTCTAAATTAAAATCACCTAGTATGAATGTCTCCTGACTAAGGGTACAGACCAGTCTAAATTAAAATCAGCCAGTATGAATTCTTCCTGACTAAGAGTGCAAACCTGTCTAAATTAAGATCACCTAGTATGAATGTCTCCTGACTTAGGGTACAGACCAGTCTAAATTAAAATAACTCACTATGAATGTCCCCTGACTTAGGGTGGAAACCAGTCTAAATTAAAATCACCCAGTATGAATGTCTCCTGACTAAGGGTACAAACCAGTCTAAATTAAAATCACCTAGTATGAATGTCTCCTGACCAAGGGTGCAAACCAGTCTAAATTGAAATCACCCAGTTTGAATCTTCTTCTTTCAGCTGCTCCCATTAGGGGTTGCCACAGCAGATCAACTGTTTCTATTTCTTCCTGTCCTCTGCATCTTGCTCAGTCACACCAACCACCTGCATGTCCTCTCTCCCCACCTCCATAAACCTTATCGTAGGCCTTCCTCTTTTCCTGTTTCCTGGCAGCTTCATCCTTAGCATATTTTTCCTAATATACTCTGCATCCCTCCTCAGCACATGTCCAAACCAACGTAATCCTGCCTCTCTGGCTTTGTCTCCAAACCTTCCAACCTGGGCTGACCCTCTAATATACTTATTCCTAATCCTGTCCATCCTCATCACACCTAGTGCAAATCTTAACATCTTCAACTCTGCCACGTCATGCTCCGACTCCTGCCTTTTTGTCAATGCCACTGTCTCCAACCCATATAACATAGCTGGTCTCACTACCCTCTTGTAGATCTTTCCTTTCACTCTTACTGGTACTCATCTGTCACAAATCACTCCTGACACTCTTCTCCATCCACTCCATCCTGCCTGTACTCTCTTCTTCACCTCTCTTCCACACTCACCATTACTCTGAACTGTTGATCCCAACTATTTAAACTCATCCACCTTCGCCACCTCTACTCCCTGCATCCTCATCATTCCTCTATCCTCTCTCTCATTCACACACATATATTCTGTCTTAGTCCTGCTGACCTTCATTCCTCTTCTCTCTAGAGCATATCTCTACCACTCTAGGGTCTCCTCCACCTGTTCCCTACTCTCACTACAGATCACAATGTCATCTGCAAACATCATAGTCCACGGGGACTCCTGTCTGATCTCGTCTGCCAACCTGTCCATCACCATTGCAAATAAGAAAGGGCTCAGAGTTGATCCTTGATGTAATCCCACCTCCACCTTAAACATATCTGCCACTCCCACTGCAGATCTCACTGCTGTCACACTACCCTCATACATACCCTGTACCACTCTTACATACTTCTCTGATACTCCCGACATCACACAGTGTGAATGTCTCCTGACAAAGGGTGCAAACCAGTCTAAATTAAAATCACCCAGTATGAATGTCCCCTGACTCGGGGTACAAACCAGTCTAAATTAAAATCACCCAGTATGAATGCGTCCTGACTAAGGGTACAAACCAGTCTAAATTAAAATCACCCAGTATAAATGTCTCCTGACTAAGTGTACTACTTGACCAGTGCAATAGATGTTCTATATTGATACATTTTCCTTGTATAGCCTCAAGAACTGCACACCTTACTCAGGATTTGGCCTGGAAAAGGGAGAGTTGCATTGCATATTTACTTCTGGAATTCTTTTGGTGAGATTACATTTTATTTATTTATTTTTTTTTATTTTACATGTGTTGACCAGGCTAGACTAACTGGATATATGTCCATTTTCAGTAGAGGCCTGGGGAGAAAAGCTCCAAGCATCGGCAGTGGCAAAGCATACAATATATACCAATAGTAAAGTGAGTTACAGTACATTGTTTAAATTGTAGGTAAGATAAACTTCTACAGAGTTCTTTAGTAAGTTTAATCCAAGGTCAAATACAGAGAACAAACAACATTTGAGAGAGAAAAAAATATATGGAGATTCTCAATTTTTTTTTTTTTTTTTTTTTTTTTTTTTAGTACTAGGAAGGAAACTTTGTTACAGGTAGGCAACATAGAACAGTGGAGTAGAGAAGTAGTGGGAGAGCAAGAAGGGAAAATAAGATATCCGTCAGGGTTAGAGCAGGGACAAAGCCAGTGAGTTTTAAGATATTCTTTAAGATGTTTTTTTTTAAAAAGCAGTGTGGAAGCAAGGGTAGAAAGTTCACTAGGAAGTTGGTTCCAGGTTTTTTCCCACTGTATTGGTGAAAAGTGAGTCCCCAGCTTTGTTGTTGGATTTAATAGTGGAAACTAGAAGCTTATTAGCTGAGTGTAGTGTTGCAAGATTTTTATAGGGGGTAATCAGATTAGTGAGGATTGGGGTATTATTAGGGTGGTAAAGGATATTTTGGGTGATAAGAAGTTGTTGACAAAGTAGTTGGTTCTGCAGTTCTAACCATCCCAGTTGTTTGAGGATGTGACAGTGGTGAGTTCTAAAAGGGGTGCCAGTGGCAAATCGGGCTATGTTATTGTAACTGGTTGAAAGTTTGGTAAGGTTGTTTTTAGATAGATTGGTATATATTGCAGAAGCATAAAACAGGGTAGAGATCAGGTGGGTCTGGGCAATAGTGGTTCTGGCTATAGGGGCAAGGAAGGATTTGATTCTATAAAGGGTGCCTAGTTTTTTGTTGACAGACTTTATAGTAGTATTCATATGGTCATCATAGCTAAGGTTGTTGTCAATTGTTATTCCCAGGAGACGAGTTGTAGTGTCAGGGGATATGTTAGTTCCATTGTTAGAGGTTACTGTGAAGTGAAGTTGTGATGACTTTTGAGTAGGAGCAAACAGCAATAATTTTGTTTTTTTGGGGTTCAGGAGGAGGCAGTGTTGCATGAACTAATTTTCAACAGTGTTAAATTCTGTCTGGGTGAGGGTCTGGAGTGAAGTTATGGACTTGGCTGAACATATTAATGTAGAGTCATCTGAATATTGTATGCAGGTGGCTTGAGGAATTTTGGCATGTAGATCATTAATAAATATTGAAAAGAGAAGCGGGCCTAAAATAGAGCCTTGTGGTGCTCCAATGTTCACAGGGAGGGGTGTTGAAAGATTATTATCCCAAAGCACTGCTTGCTGTCTGTTTTCTAAATAAGATTTAAACCAGCGTAATGCTTGTGGGTCACTTGATTGGGCTTTTAGTACATCAATAAGCATGTGATGGTTAACCATATCAAAGGATTTTGAAAGGTCAGTAAAGAGTGTAGAGGAAAGAGAGTTATTGTTATGATTTTTGTTTATACAGTCAGAAAAGGATAGCAGGCAGTTGTTGTGCTATGGAAAGGTCTAAAGCCATGCTGGCAGTTGGCAAGTAAATTATTAAGGTGGTCAAGTAGTTGTCTGTGGATGCATTTTTCCATTATTTTAGCTATTGGAGAGAGTAAGGTGATTGGCAGAAAGTTGGAAAGCTCAGTAGATGTCCCACCTTTATGTAGAGGGATGATATGGGAGACATTCCATATGGAAGGGATTGTGCTTTCTAAAATTGTTCTATTTTTAAGGATGGAAATGGGATAGGCAATGGCTTTAGTTGCAGTTTGCAGGTATTTAGCTGGAAGACAGTCTGCAGAAGGGGTGCATGGTTTGAGTTTTTGAAGGAGGTTGCAAATGAGGCATGTAGGTACAGGTTGTATATGAAAGGTCAGAGCTGGACTATTAGTGGTATTTAATGGGGAAGTGGTAATAGGTGGTAATGTATACGCTAGGGTTTGAATGGCTTCAGTAAAATAGTTATTAAAGGCATCAGGAATTTGGTTAGAGTTATTATGGATGAATCCTGATGGGGCAGGAGTTTTATAGTGCCCTGGCTGAAGTAGTTTGTTGATGCCTGACCAGACCTTTTGTGGTTTTTGTTGGTGGGTTTGTTGGAGGTGAAGGTAATATTTTTTTTTATCTTGCAGAATGTCTTTTTTGGTGGCATTTCTTAACTGTTTAAAGTAAAGGTGATCTGATGAACTTTTAGAGGCTCTCCATTTGGACCAAATTTTATTTCTTAGGAGGATCTTTTGCCTAGTTTGTTTTGTGAGCCAAGGGGCAATTTTGGTCCTTTTTCGGGAAGAGCGATAGGGGGCATGGTAATCTGGGATTTGTAGGAATCTTGTATTAAAGTAGGTCACTGCTTGATCAAGTCCAGGTGTGATCAATCCATCTCCTGCTCAACTACTACCAGTTCTCCTCCCCAGAAAATACTTTACACCAGGGTGATTTGACCTAAGAGCTGAACTTTTGTTTGGTTGTTTGTTTGTACTGAGCCTCATCTTCCAGCTTTTTAACCCAATGTTCAGTCTTTCCAAATCATCTACTAGAATCTACCATTCACTGCCTACTGTTTCACCTCTATATGTGTCAATGGGAATGAGGTTCCTCCTTGTCTATGTTCCTTAAAATTTATGTTGGACAAACACACTCGAGAGTACTGCACCTGGGTACTCCACTAGAAACTATTCTAATCTGCAACATTGTCCCTTTCACTATGACCCATTGTGTCATACGATTCAATGATTCAACTATCCACTTCCCCTGTCTTGGTCCTGCACTCAAGCCCTGCAGTTTTCATATTAGTGTCTTCTATAGGCCTGAGACAAAGGCCTTGTTATCTCCAGAAATACGTCACCTACTTAAGGCTAGAAACTGGACCAGATTTCTTCTGTCTATAAACCATACTGGTTTCTGTCTTGGAGACTTTTATCCTCTAGAACAGCTACAAGTCTTTACTGTAGGACTCTCTCCACAATTTTCCCTGACACTGTTCTTAAGCTAACAGTCCTTTAGTTTGACAGATTTTTCTGCATTTCCTGTGCCCAAGCTACCACTGTCTTCTATTCCACTGTCATTCCTTTAACAGTGGTCTAATAGTGATCTCTTTCAAGAGGTCTGGCAACACACAGGCCAAATTTTTAAGAGTTCAGCGATGTAGCTGATCAAGTCTTTGTACTTTATTCTCCCTAAAAGGCAATCAAGTTTCTCTGCACCGCTTCCTTGCTCTTTATCTCTTTTTTAATGTCGATTCTCCATTTCATTCTGACCTGCCTCACTCCCAGCAGGTAATCTTCCTGGTGTTTTCCTTTGGGAACTCTGGTGTTCATTCAGAACATATTTTCCACTCTTTTCTGATCTCTCTTCTATCCTTGCACAACCTGGCCAGTTCTGTAACTCCCTTCTATCAATTAAGTGCACAGAAATGTCTTTGCTTCGCTTCTAATTCCCTTCTGTTAATTCCCTATCGACTTACCCTTTATTATCCTTGGTATCTCTGTTGTTACCCTTGGCATCTCTGTTGTTACCTTGCTATCATATCTGTTGTTACCATTGGCATCTCTGTTGTTACATTGGCATCTCTGTTGTTACCTTGCTATCATATCTGTTGTTACCATTGGCATCTCTGTTGTTACTTTGGCATCTCTGTTGTTACATTGGCATCTCTGTTGTTACCTTGCTATCATATCTGTTGTTACCATTGGCATCTCTGTTGTTACTTTGGCATCTCTGTTGTTACCTTTGGCATCTCTGTTGTTACATTGGCATCTCTGTTGTTACTTTGGTATCTCTGTTGTTACTTTGGCATCTCTGTTGTTACCTTGCTATCATATCTGTTGTTACCTTTGTTATCGCTGTTGTTATCCTTGGTATCTCTGCCATTTCCCTTGATATCTCTGTTGTTACCCTTGGCATCTCTGTTGTCCATTTTCTGTCCTCTTCATACACTGCTTCTGCTTCTCTCTACCCACACCTTTCAACATCTTCTCTGTCATGTGTTCCTAGTATCACATTCCCATGTAGCCAAGTCCACTTTCTTTTTTTTTTTTGTCTCTCATTCCTTGAACAATTCCCAACACCGGGCCACTCCCTCGATTTACTCTGTTGACTAACTCATCCTTAACAATGTCACCCATCATAGTGCAATTCACTAATCTAAAATCCCACATTATCTTCTCTGTCTTTTTATTTCTACTCTTCCACAATAATAAAGCACACAACTGCATAGTAAATATTAGCTAGTGATATCTTAACCTGTACATCCATGAACTGTTTTGCACTTGTTAAAATTATGTCTCAAATTTTATCTTTTTCTGGTTTACTCCTGCCAACATGGATTTATCATTCATGATACAAGACCTCAGTTAATGGCCACTCACTTTCTATTCATGAGTTCTGAATCTACCAGTCTGCAAGTGGTAGGTTCATATCTCCATCAGTGTTACACCACTGGTAGGTTCATGTCTCCATCACTGTTATACCACTGGTAGGCTCATATCTCCATCCGCGTTATACCAATGGTAGGTTTATATTCCCATCAGTAATATACTGCTGGTAGGGTTATATCCCCATCAGTATTATACCACTGGTAGGCTCATATCTACATCAGTGTTATACCAATGGTAGGTTTATATTCCCATCAGTAATATACTGCTGGTAGATTTATATCCCCATTGGTATTATACCACTGGTAGGTTCATATCCCCATCAGTATTATACCACAGGTAGGTTCATATCTCCATCAGTATTATACAATGGGTAGGTTCATATCTCCATCAGTAGTATACCTCTGATAGGTTCATATCTCCATCAGTATTATACCACTGGTAGGTTCATATCTCTGTCAGTATTATACCACAGGTAGGTTCATATCTCCATCAGTATTATACCACTGGTAGGCTCATATCTCTATCAGTGTTATACCACTGGTAGGCTCATATCTCCATCAGTGTTATACCACTGGTAGGCTTATATCTCCATCAGTGTTATACCACTGGTAGGCTCATATCTCCATCAGTATTATAGCAACGGTAGGTTTATATCCCCATCAGTATTATACCACTGGTAAGTTCATATCTCTGTTAGTATTATACCACAGGTAGGTTCATATCTCCATCAGTATTATACCACTGGTAGATTCATATCTCTGTCAGTATTATACCATGGGTAGGTTCATATCTCCATCAGTATTATATTGCTGGTAGGTTCATATCTCATTCAGTATTATACTGCTGGTAGATTCATATCTCCATCAGTGTTATAACACTGGTAAGTTTATATCCCCATCAGTAATATACTGCTGGTAGGTTCATATCTCTGTCAGTATTATACCACGGGCAGGTTCACATCTCTATCAGTATTATACCGCTGGTAGCTTCATATCTCATTCAGTATTATACCACGGGTAGGTTCATATCTCCATCAGTATTATATCACTGGTAGGGTCTTATCTCATTCAGTATTATACTGCTGGTAGGGTCATATCTCTATCAGTGTTATACTGCTGGTAGATTCGTATCTCCATCAGTGTTATAACGCTGGTAGGTTTATATCCCCATCAATAATATACTGCTGGTAGGTTCATATCTCTGTCAGTATTATACCTCTGGTAGGTTCATGTCTCCATCAGTATTATACCGCTGGTAGCTTCATATCTCATTCAGTATTATACCACTGGTAGGTTCATATCTTCATAAGTATTATACCTCTGGTAGGTTCATATCTCCATCAGTATTATACCACTGGTAGGTTCATATCTCCATCAGTATTATACCTCTGGTAGGTTCATATCTCCATCAGTATTATACCTCTGGTAGGTTCATATCTCCATACGTATTATATCACTGGTGGGGTCATGTCTCCATCAGTATTATACCACTGGTAGCTTCATATCTCATTCAGTATTATACCACTGGTAGGTTCATATTTCCATCAGTATTATACTGCTGGTAGGTTCATATCTCTGTCAGTATTATACCACGGGCAGGTTCATATCTCCATCAGTATTATACCACTTGTAGGTTCATATCTCCATCAGTATTATACCTCTGGTAGGTTCATATCTTCATCAGTATTATACCACTGGTAGGTTCATATCTCCATAGGTATTATACCTCTGGTAGGGTCATGTCTCCATCAGTATTATACCTCTGGTAGGGTCATGTGTCCATCAGTATTATACCACTGGTAGGTTCATATCTCCATCAGTATTATACCACTGGTAGGTTCATATCTCTGTCAGTATTATATCACTGGTAGGTTCATGTCTCCATCAGTATTATATCACTGGTAGGTTCATATCTCCATCAGTATTATACCTCTGGTAGGTTCATGTCTCCATCAGTATTATATCACTGGTAGGGTCATGTCTCCATCAGTATTTTACCTCTGGTAGGGTCATGTCTCCATCAGTATTATACCACTGGTAGGGTCATGTCTCCATCAGTATTATACCTCTGGTAGGTTCATATCTCCATCAGTATTATACCTCTTGTAGGTTCATGTCTCCATCAGTATTATATCACTGGTAGGGTCATGTCTCCATCAGTATTATACCTCTGGTAGGGTCATGTCTCCATCAGTATTATACCACTGGTAGGGTCATGTCTCCATCAGTATTATACCTCTGGTAGGGTCATGTCTCCATCAGTATTATACCTCTGGTAGGTTCATGTCTCCATCAGTATTATATCACTGGTAGGTTCATGTCTCCATCAGTGTTATAACGCTGGTAGGTTCATATCCCCTTCATTCTATGTCTTTTACTTTTCCACCAAACTTCATCCTTAGTTTAATCAAATAATCATTTAGATGCACACTTTCTTTCCAACACTAAACAGTAATGTGTTATCTGGGCTAAGAAACAGACTGTCCATTGAATAAAGCTGGTGCTCTTTGTCTCATCTCCCATAATTCACCTACCTGTCCTAAACCTGTCTGCCTTGTTTACTGCCACACCCAGAAATTGTGTTCTCTAATCTTATATTCCTCAGTTTAGGTACAGATAAAAGTCATGCAATATCTCTGCCACATCCCTGATTAACCTTATTACCAACGTAGCTGTCTCCTCAATGTTTTTATTGCATACTCTGTCAATCTCTGATGTGAAACTCTCCAATATAAATATCAAAATGAATCCTTATTCTTATTGTCTTAATTCCATCACTTGTATTTTTATACTTTCATTATAATAATTTCCATATTGCATCATGACTTATAATAAAGTAGTTTTTTTCTTGCTTTATAGCCTACGTTTGTGACTTTGAAATGCTTCCCACACCGCTTCATATCCTCAGAATTCTCAGATTTAATAAGGCCTTTTTTCTTTTTTTCTCTCTGAATTTTCATGACTTTTCCTTTTTTCTTTCTTGTTTCACTTTCACGGCTCCAAGCTACCTGCATAGTGTTTCATCTCAACATGCCTTTAACTATCGTTTTACATTTCTAAAGCATTCATGTGCACCTTAGAACAATTATGTATAATGCACAGCAGGGTTCATTATGGGCATACCACCATATTCCATGTTGCCTTCATTTTACTATTTTGTACAGGATTTACAGCATTATCATAGAATCACAAAGTTCTATAATTCCTTTAGCTATATGAACATAAAATTCACAATTCAGAATACAGCCTAAAAAAATTACAATAGGCTGCTGTTATCACCCAGCCATTTATCGTTGGCTACATCCTTCCAGATAGACATCCAGTCATCCAATAGTCCAGTTTCTAATCCATTTGACCATCCTTTTAGTTCCCAAGCAGTCCCAAACAGATAAGAGGAATGTCTAGTGTCTCCTGTGGGACCCAATCCTGGTGGGCAATGCCTGGTACAGCTCTCTTAGTATAGACATCAGCGTAAGGTACACAGATCATTTCAACTGACTCATCTCAAACCAGTAAAGCAGCATCTTGGCTAGATTTCTGTCTTTCCAAGCATATCCTATCATGTGAGCTTAGCTACCCTGTAAAAGGGCATATTAGTTTCCACTTGTATCTGCTGTCCCTTTTGAGATATACTTCTGATAGAGGCTTGGAACATCACATGTTCCCATCTGTTGCTTGAGGAAGTAATAGGTTGCCATTGGAGAGACACTGACATACAGTGGTCATATCACATATGCTGATGTCAATACATATCACTTCCATCAGTTAACATTTTTAAACAGACAGTTGTAATATAATTCCACCTCCCATTCACATCTCCCTATGTGAGCATTTTCTTCCCAGCCCTAGGGTTAAATAGCTGCAAAGCTATATCCCACGAGAAGGCAGAAGGTCTGCCTGTGGAAGACTCACATTTGATAGCATCCAGAAATGAGAAATGAAGGTACACAGGGGTGTGAGGAGGATTGCTTGGATAAGACAGAAGTCAGTCATAGTTAGAGAATAAATGGGGAACGTACATAAGTGATTAAAAATCAATACATAAATAAACTCATAAAAGACGTTTTCACATCATACACTCCTTGTGTACTGACTGTTCAAATTGGAGTTATACACAACACAGCATTATGTTGACAAGGGTTACTGAGATCAGTAGCTTGTAATTCTTAAAAGAAACAAATGAACATTGTTGTCTTTTATCTTATGTTTAAACAGCAGAATGCTTTGTGATGTGTTTCTTGACTGAAATATCAAAGTGACTTCAAAGTGCTACTGTCTTCTATGTTGGTGCATCCTTGGTGATGTTATATTTAAGTAACGGAGGGACAGAGAACACTTCACTCTGGAAAAAAATGCTTGTTTTACACTTGGTTTAAAGGGATATTTTGATGATTTTTTTTAATAATGGTCATTTTGTCAGCAGGAACTCAATAAACTAGCTTGGAACCTACATTAAAAAGTTCTGTTAGAAATACTAAGAATATTTTAATAACAGTCACATCACTTTAATTACAGCTGCAGTCTGTACCTCAAAATAATACCATCTGAATTTTTCTCTGTAATTGGTTGAAGATTCTTGCAAAATAATTTCCCACCATACTTTATTGGGGCAGGCATGGAATGATCAACCATAACTTTACTTAGGGATGCAGCAAACACAGCATTTGAAAATAAAGCGTAATTGCTATTCATTAGCTGGTCTAGCTTATTTCACATTAATTATTTATTAAAAAAAAACATTGAATTGATTGCCTGCATGTACTTAACATTTTATTTGCAGAAATTTTTGTCTGTTTTTGACTAGACTAGAATCTCATTGAAGACAACCTATTTCAGCCATAACTTAGGAGATCATAATACAATATATACTTAGTAACAAGTATTTAAATTTCTATAAAATACCATAAATAGTGAAAACAAAATTACACATATCTGGGTGAATAGAATAACAGACATTCATAATAATGTTACTACTATTGATCCAGGAAAGAGAGCAAACTTATGTATAGTGCAAAAAAAAAAGTATAATCTGGACATTAGTCTTCATCATGGTCCTCCTAGTAGTTATCATGAGTCCTTCTATAAACTTTTATCTGGCACATGACATCGTGTTGCCTACTGGAATCAGATTTACCAGACATTTGATCGGCTCCAGCCACGGCACTGACTTTCAGAAACTTGATGACGGATATCTGCATACATGGAGATTATTCATCTGATCTTTCTTTGAACAAATGAGAAAAAAATGTTTCCATACTTTTAACCTTTTCTAGTGTGGCTGCATTTTGCTTTCAAACAGCAAAGATATTGTGAAAGTCTCCTTTGTGAAGTATAAAAGCACATGAAATGCTGTTCTTTTCCTTGAAATGGCTACCGTGTTGATTATATACAGACAGTATTGGTCACTTCAGTTGGAAAATCAAAACTTTACAACAGTTAAGTATTTCTGAAGACAGCTATTTAATAGAAAATGTAGTTTTTACATGAGTAGATCTTTTTATTACCATATTGAATAAAATCACTATCCCTGTTATTAGTTTACATTTAAGAATAATGCGTCAGTTTTCAATATGTTTGGCTTTCCACAAAGATATCTGACACCTGTTGTGTCCTGAAGTCAACTATATTTGCTGCACCCCCTAGCACTCATTTGGCTT
>NC_056735.1:117573541-117586041 GCF_019279795.1 Protopterus annectens | reverse complement strand
CCAGTGTCTGGAGGCTCCCAATGTCTTTCTTTATGAGTTCCATGATAATACGCTCCATAGCGTTACAGACCAGACTAGTCAGGCTTATGGGGCAATAGTTCCCGGGGTCCATTGTGGCACCACCTTTGTGGAGTTGGACCACTGTAGCTGAACGCCATTCTTTGGGTACATATCCTGTAGTAAGGCTAAGTTTGAACAGTGACTTAATGTGAGGGTTCAGTTCTTCTTGGAGCTCATCTAAGACACAGCCTGGGACACCGTCCGGTCCCATAGATGCTGTGTTTTTTGCTTTGGAGAGGGCAGCTTTCACCTGTGCATCTGTGATGTCAGGGTGGTTACATTCAGTTGGGATAAGCATTTGCTCCTTTGCGGGGGAAGGGGGGGAGAAGTTTGCACTGATTCTGTCTGCCAGGATGTTGGCAATGTCTGTAGGTTTGGTATATTTTGTACTGTTATGCAACAATTCAGAGCATATCTGGGAGTTTCCACCCATATTCCTGACATAACTAAAGAAGGCCTTGTGATTATCTTTAGTGTCTAGTGCAATCTTTCTTTGGAAACTGGCCTTTGATGATTTTATGAGGGATCGAAGTTTCTTCCTAATACTGATCAGAGATGCCTTCCCTTTTTGGGATTTCACTCTGTCATGTAGTAGCTTCCTCCTTCTGTTGTATAGCTTATTTATGGCCGGGGTCCACCCGATCCATCTCCTGTTTTTGGAGGAGTGAGTCTTGGTTTTATTTGGGATATCATGATCCATGCATTCCTGCAGGTGCTCATAGAATGCATTTGTAAAGGATTTTGCGGATCGGGCTGTATTATCCTCTGGCCCGGGGGCTTTGAAGGATCCACCTCAGTCTTGAGAAGTGCAAAGTTGGCTTTTGAGAAATTCTTTACAGTGATTTCCTTGGCTGGAGGTGGGGACGGGATATGGATGTCCAGGGAAATTTGTTTATGGTCTGATCTTACCAATGAGGGGTTTACCTCTGGTGTGGAACATAAAGTCCCCATGTTGATGATGACCAGGTCCAATATGTTGTTCCCGCTTGTGGGAGTGGTGACCAGTTGTTCCATCATGTTAGAGTTTATAAATTCAAGGAACCGTTGGGCGAGGGTGTTTGGGCTTGAGTAGTTTTCCCAGTCAATGTTTGGGTAGTTGAAGTCACCCAATAACATAGTGTTTGGAGAGACCTTCATATTCTCCAGTGTTCTCAGGAATGCCATGTGGGGTTCCTGTAATAGGGAGGGTGTTCTGTAGCAGGCTACAAACTGAAAGGCAGTTTTGCCTGCTGTTAGTTGCACATGGATGGTTTCCAATGCTTCGTGCAGAGCCACTAACCTGGAGGTGTAGGTATCTTTGATGAATATAGATACTCCCCCTCCTTTTGTGCTTCGGTCTGAGTTTTGGGGGCAAAATGCATGGTATGAGTTATAACCTGGTAGTGCTGGGGTGCTCTCAGGAGCCTTGAACCAGGTTTCTGTTACTGCACAGACATCGATTTTCTCCATACTGAGGAGAGCCTCGAGTGCGTGCATCTTGAGGTTTAGACTTCTGGCATTGAGTAGCATTACCTTTAATTTTTTTATCCTTGTGTTGTCTATGGAGGTGGGTTTGTCCTTTGGGCCTTGCCTAAAAAACACACTATGGGGGTGGCAAGAGCCTTGGCCAGTATACAAAAGCCTAAGGGTGACAGGTGCAAGCCGTCCCTAGTGAAGCAACGTGGCTTGTCGAGCATGTCATCTCAGGCTGACAGACACTGGATCCCCTTTGAATGACACCAATACTTTAGCCAATTGTTGAAACTGATCATTTTTTCTTTATACTGTGGCATCATTCTTGGTGAGGGCAAGCTGCTACTCAAGGTCAGGGTCATACTAGCCTGGGCTACATGGCCAGAGAGCTCCTCTCTGTCTCTTTTCATGTTGTCCAGAGAGGTACGTCTCAGGTCATTCACACCAGCATGGACAATGATGGAGTCATACTTGTACTTGCTTTGGAGTGACCTGAGTGCTTGCATTATGTGGCGGATCCTGGCACCTGACAGGCAGTTTACAGTGACCTTCTCCTTGTTCAATCTGGTGAGTGGGACGTCAGTGTGCCAGACAATAGAGTCCCCTATAACAAGTGTATTTGGTGTGTTGTTTGGCCTTAAGGGCTGTGACTGTGAGGCACACTGATTTTGTGAGATATGTGATTCATGGGTATTGTTGAGGGGTGGCTGTTGCTTGGATATCTGCTTAGGAGGTCTTTGCTGTTTAGGCAGATTTTTATTTAGAGCCTCTGAGTATGTTTTTATGTGTTTATGTGCTGGGTATGCAGATGCAATAGGTCTGTGTGAGACTGGATTTGTGGTGCGGGTGGTTACCTTTTCCTCCTGACTGACTGTGCCATTCTTGGGTTGAGAGAGCTCTGCATCCAGTTTGGCTGTGTAACTGCATCTCTCACATGTATTAGAGATTGTTGGAAGGAGGAGAGGGTTGTCTGTGTACATAAGGCAATTGTAACATTGCCTCAAAATTCCCAGATTCACCAGCTGGACTGGAGAGTAACCTTGAAACTGACCCTTGGACATACCAGATTAGTATAGGGAACTGTTTTTTTTTATTGATCAGATTAGGGAAGGGAACTGATTTTTCACTTGATCAGGAAGGACCAATCAGGAGCCTAATACTTATGAGAAGTCAAGGAGGGTGTAGTGCTTTAGTTAGTTAGTGTTTCCTTATAAGAGCTGAGCAAGTGCAGGGCTTTAGAAAGAGAATAGAGTGAGTGTTTCCTTATAAGAGCTGAGCAAGTGCAGGGCTTTAGAAAGAGAATAGAGTGATTACTTTGAGAGTTTGAACAGTTCTAAGGGAAAAAGTGAAGAGCAGACTTTGTGGAGCCTGGAATAATTTAAACCTGTTTAGGCGGCGCTGCCTGACGCTGCTCAGTGCGCAAAACCGCGCAAAAAGAGAGTTGTAGGGTTTTAGCTAACCCATCTAAAAGAACTACATTTAAACTGATAAGAAACAAAAAACACCTGAACCCAACTACTTTATAGATATACTTAAACATTCTAACTGGACACCACCGAAACTTCTGTCCCTATAAGAAGCAATGGATTACTTCAACTCTACCTTCCTGTCCATACTAAACTCTCAAGCCCCCTAGCTGAAAAATATGTGTGAAGTCAAACTATGCCCCATGGCTAACAAAAGAAACACAATCAGTATTTAAATCTAGAAACAAGGTTTGGGCAACCTGGAACAACAAAAAGTCCTAACCCACTCTACAAACATACTAGGAACTTAAAAATAAAGTAATGCAGCAGAATAAACAAAACACAATAAATTACTACTCAAAAATCCAATTAAAACACTGCAATAACCTAAAGAAATTCTGGACAACTATAAACAATATACTTCTTTTAGGCAAAGGCAGTACACCCCCTCCTACCACTACTAATAATTCAGACAACATTGCTATTCAGTTTAATAAATACTTTACACAAACTATGTTAGCTCTGTCCAACAATCAAACCCCATCTCCTCCCAGAACTAACACTGCCTCCTCCAATACTAAAACCACCTTCTCCATGCAACCTGTAGCTACAGAGATGATAAAAAAGTGTCTATATCAGTACATCAAAACGTCTGAAGTTCGAACACCATATGTTCAAACTTCAAACCACGAACTGCAAAAACATCGAAGTCTTAAAACAGCAATTTTATTCCCAGGGAAAAAAATTGCTTATCCAAGAAACACACACGCAACCCAAATGCACCAAAACAACATCAATCCACACACATACACTCAAAATCCTACATCTAACCCTATACTAACCTGTACATACACTACTACCTATTCACTTACCTTAACCCAAACCCTAACCCTAAGGTCCGTCACTATTGCACACTCACCTGACTCGCGCCCTAACCCTAACTCACCTATCCTGCCCTAACCCTAAAGTTTTTCATTATCGCACACCCAACTCACCCGCACCCTAACCCTAACTCACCTAACCTGCATCCTAACCCTAACATCCACACAATCGCACACTTACCTGAACCCGACCCGTAACCTCCCACCACAGTCCTGATACTCGCAAAGCCACAGAGCCGGCAACCAAATTCTTTCCCTGGGAAAGAATTCGGTGGGTCGTGGCTTTGCGATTACCAGTGTTCGAACTTTACAGTTTGAACATTTGGTATTCAATATTCAGCTGTTTCAACGGACTGATATAAACCCAAAAAAATCTGACTAAAATACTAAAACCCACCACTTTAGCTGCAGACAACCTACCTGCCAATTTCCTCAAACTAACAGCAGATGTTATAGCTTATCCTATATCAATTTTTACCAGTAGATCCATAGCAGAACAACAAGTCCCTCCCATTTGGAAAACCTCTTACATAATACCCCTACATAAGGGTGGTTCATCAACAGCTCTTTCCAACTACCGTCTGATTGCAATATTATCACAACTGTCACAAATACTGGAAAGTGTCATTTGCATGCAAGTTACTAATTACCTACACACTAACAAACTTCTAACCAACACTCAGCATGACGTTCAGTCATACCATAGTACATCAACTGCTCTAATGTCATTTAACAATACTGTCAATGATCACAGGAGAAGCAGTAATTATGTATCCTCTATCATCCTGGACTTATCAAAAGCCTTTGATATGGTTTCTCATAGTAAACTACTAAATGTTCTCTCCGAACTAAATTTCTGCCAATCTACCATTGCCTGGTTCGAGGATTACGTTACTGGACACCAGCAAGCAGTTTCTTGGCAACAGACTTGATCACCCTTTCTACCAGTGACTGCAGGTGTCCCTCAAGGCTCAATCTTAGGCCCACTGCTATTCAATATTTACAAATAACCTCCACATCTCAACCCGACAAGCCTCCCTCATTCAATATGCAGATGATTCGACAGTGATATGTGCTGCTTCCTCTATTCAAGAACTTCAAAACCTAACACAACAATCCTTTCTAGCAGTTGAGATCTGGCTTATAAACTCTCAATTAATTTTAAACCCCCAAAAAACAAACTTATGATTTTCCAACCCACTAAATCAGCCCCACCTACTAACACTTTCAACACCATATCATTAAATAACACCATCATCTCACCATCACTACACACCAAACTTTTAGGAGACAAAATCGATTGCAACTTAAAATTTGATCTTCATATTTCCCAAACCGTACAAAAAGTACACAAACAAACTAGGAACAAACACTACTTCACTAAAGATGCTAAAACTACCAGTGCCCATACTAGGAACAAACACTACTTCACTAAAGATGCTAAAACTACCAGTGCCCAAACTAGGAACAAACACTACTTCACTAAAGATGCTAAAACTACCAGTGCCCATTCTCACTTAATCTCCACACTGCTGTACACAGCTCCCATACTCACAAATCTAAAACAAATCTGAGCTAGCAAAACTTGAATCTTATTATAACAAAATTGCCAGATAAGCTATAAACCTACCAGCTAGAGCTCACCATTGTATAGCACTCAAGCAACTCAGCTGGTTAGAGCTCCCCCATCTCCTTCAATATATCCAGTTAACCATGGCCCATAAATTACTCTATGAACCTGAGAAAACACTTTCCACTCACCGAACCCTACGGTCCACTAACAAACATCACATAAAAATCAACATAACTAAAAAACAAGCTGGAGATTCCCTCTTCTCAAATTATATAGGTAAATCTGGAATGCACTACCAGAAAACATTACAATGGTTACATACTAGCCCAGTTTAAAACAATACTAAAAAGCCACTTATTCAGTAAATGGTTGTGTCCTTGCTCTGCACCAGACTAACCTCTCCCTCCGACTATGCTACTCCTTTGTTTCACTTACTGACAAATCCATCCTCTCTGCCTATTCTGTTGACTATGTCTCTCTGCAAACTAACACTCCATAGTACTATAGCATTGTAGAGCTAATGGCATATAAAGACTTAATTCAATTTCTTAGTAAACTGTGTTCAGAATTTGTGTAATTGCCATATTGGTCTCTCTATTTTCTTATACAGAGAGGTTTAATGATGCAGTGTCTCTCTTCTTATTGTTAATCTTCTGATTCTATGATTTAGGTTAAGAATTACTGTGCATTAACTAAACTGCAATATTCTTTAACTAGACTATATGTATAACTGCTTGTCCAAACTGTATCTAGATAGTATTTTAAATTCTGTGCCCTATATATTCTACTTCTATATTGTATTTCTGTATGTTTCAATGTGGAGCTTTTCTCCCTATGTCTCTGCTGAAAAAGGACATGTCCAGTCAGACAATCTCGGTAAACAAATGTAAAATAAATAAATAATAAATTTAAACAGTTAGAATAGCGCATGCATATTTCTGTTCTATTCCAGTAGAGCACACTGTGGTTACATTTTAAGTACAAGCAATTTATAAAATACCTTTTTAACACACATGGCTGTACAGACCAGTTTGATATACAGATGACATACAGTTCTAATACATTTGTTACACAAGCATTTTATATAGATCAAGTTGATATTCACAACTGACATATAATTATTTACAAAATTCTAAATAGCTGTGCTGGCAGAATCTCCTTTTGTTACCCCCATCTCTGAAGACTCAAGCTAGTTTTTCAAGTGACCATTGAGAAAGGTTGCTGAGAGGGATGAGCCTATTTGGGAATACATTACCCCATAGCCTGTCTTGACACACCAGCTGACTTGGCACTGCTGAGACCAATACAGTGTTGTACTGTCATATCATATGCCTGCAACCCTAGGCTTCACCATAGTAATCTTGGTTTTGCTGGCTGGCTTGCTGTAGCTATAGATCCCCCTCAGACTCCTCCTGTCTCTACTGCAAATAATTAGCACAGGGCATCCCTATCATGGTAAGGTTTCATCATGTTCACATGGTACAGTTTGTGCCCTTGCATCCTGCCTAGCAGTTCTACCATGTAGTTAACATCACTTACCTTCCTTACCACTTTGAAGGGTCCCTCCCAAGCTGCCTACAGCTTGTTGTGTCTGACAGGAATGAGAACCATAACCTGCTGTCCCACAGCGTACCCTCTAGCTCTAGCATTCCAGTCATACCAGACCTTTTTCTGCTGCTGGGCTTCTGGCAGGTTTTCCTGGCCAAGCCCATGAGTTCCCTGAGCCTTTTCTAGAAGTTTATGACATATGCCACAACAGACTCCTTGTGGGATTCACATTCACTCTACCACACTTCACGAATCAGTTCAAGAGGTCCCCTCACCCTATGCCTATAGAGCAACTCAAAATGTGAAAAATCTGTGGACTGCTGGTGCACCTCTCTGTAAGCAAACAACAGCTGGAGCAAATATTTGTCCCACTCCCTCTTAAACTAGTCTGGAAATGCCCGTAGCATGGTCTTTAGTGTAGAATTTAACTTCTCCACCAGACCATTAGTCTGGGGCTGATAGAGGGTTGTCTTTATGTGCTTCATCCCACAGTACTTCCAGAGACAAGCCAGCAGGTCTGTCATGAAATTGGCACCTTTGTCAGTCAGTATTTCTTTTGGGAAACCTACCCTGCTGAAAATCTCTAACAATGCATTTACTACCTTTTCTACTTCACTAGAGGACAAAGCCACTACCTCAGGGTATCTTGCAGCATAATCTACTACCACTAGGATATACTTCTTTCCTGGGGAACTTGAGGTACTCAGTGGCCCCACAATATCCATAGCTGCCCTCTGAAATGGCTCCTCGATCACAGGCAAATGCACCAAAGGAGATCTCACCTTGTCTCCTTCCCTGCCTACCTTTTGGCACTGCTCACTAGTCCTGCAGTACCCTGTTACGTCCCTGGAAATCTCAGGCCAATAAAAGTTCTGCATAAAGTGTCTCTTGGTATGGATTATGCCCATATGACCTGCAAAGAAAATGTCATGGGCTATGGTTAGAATTGCTAGACAATAGGCTCTGGACACTAGTATTCACTCACCATACAACCTTCCCTCAGGGTTCCACTCTAGATACAGTAACCCTTTGTCCCAGCATACAGATTCCCATTTTCCTGGACAATCAGACACCTCCCTGGCTACCCCTCTCAAGCCTTGTAATGTACGGACTGAGAGATGAGCCTGTCTTATCTCTGTTTTTGTAACCCTTCCCATCTCCTCTTCCACAGGAAGTCTGGTATCCGCTGTCAATGGTACCTCATTGTCAGCCTGGGTACTACAACTCACCTCTGCCCTTGCAGTAACTCTGTCCAAGGGAATATCAGTAACCACAACCAGCTGTGGCTCACCTTCAGTCTTACTTCTACAAGGTAGCTCTCTCTCTGAAGTAGTCACCTCACCAGTCCTGGTTTCAGGTGTGAGGTCTGTCTGGATGCCCCCCAGGCTACCAGACCCACATGCTTGTCTCCAAGCCTGACTGAATGTAACTGCATGGACCCAAGGTATTGCATCATTAACATTATTCCCTATCAGGACATTTGCAGGGATATCCTCAAACACACCTACTTGCTTGCTACCTTTTCCACCCTCCCAGTCAAGTTGAACCCTAGCCAAAGGTATTTGGAATGGGGTTCCTCATAAAGCTCTGACTGGAGTAGACTGCCCAAGCAAGTGGTGTTCCTCTTTAACCATTGCAGGCTTCACAATGGTTAAGCCAGAGGCTGAGTCTCTCTTACCAGTGGCCTGTTTCCTATCTACTAAGATAGGATATGACCTCTTGTGGTATTTTGGTACCCTTGTTGTCTCCAGATAACTTACCGCTGGCTTTCACTCAGTCACACTTACAGGTTCTCTCAACTTTTGTTCCCCACCTTGTTCCCATGGTCATCTATGTTACATGGCCCCACTGTTTACATTTAAAACATTTAACCCTTGACCCTGGCCATGTACCTGAACTATTGGCTTCCCCTGTAACTGGCAGACTCTGTTGGGGAGGTTTAGGTTGCCCAACATGGGTTTCCTTAGACCAATGTGCAGCACTAGATATCCCTTTCCTGTGCAGTGATGCCCTGCTTGCTAGGTATAGGTCTCCCTTTTCTCAAACTCATCTGTGGTGCTGCCTTCCCTATCTGCCAACCAGATTATCATGTCCTAAGGGAAAGTGCTAAGGGCTTGTTCCCTCACCAAAAGGTCTGCCACTTCTTCAAAAGTGGTGACCTGACCCCCACTCACCTACCTATTAAAAAGTGCCTAGTTCAGCAATATATTCACACACACTTTAATCTGCCTTGTGTCTATGCTCACAAAACTTTTTCTGTATGCTTCAGGTGTTAACTTAAAGCAACCTAATAAACAATTTTAACTGTATTATAATTTAAGCAATCATTATCTGACAATTTAGAAACAACAGTTACAGCTTTACCATTGAGTAGGGGGGTAAGGAACCATAAACAGAGCCATTGGTCAACATTATACTTTTTACGTACCCTTTCAAACATATGAATAAAACTATCAAAACTATCCCCCTCTGTAAATTGTGGAAGAAATTTACTGACTTTTATTGATTCTGGGGTTCAGTTGCTCCCTTCACCATTACCTGCATGACTCTGGCAAAGAGTCAGCATCTCCTTTTCATGTTGCCTCTCATTTTCTTCAGCTTCCAGACATCTCAGTCTCTCTGCTGATTCTAATTCCATTTGTTTCTCTTTCTTCTTTTCTTCAGCCTCAAAATGCAGCATTTTCTCATTTTCTTCAGCCTCTAAATGCTGCAGTCTCTGATGATTCTATTTTCAATCGTTTGGCCTCCACTTCAAGTCTCTTTAACTCCAGATGGATTTTTGGAAGTCCTCTGTGGAAAGGTAAAACTGTCCTTTTTCTGAGAGTTGTACATCCCCAAGGCCAGTCTGGTTTTCCTCCTGGTTGCTGGTCTGAGATGCAGCTGTGACTAAAGCTACAATTATTTCTGCTTTAGTTAGGTTGGCATGCATCAGTCCTTTGTCTTGGCACATCTCAGCCAACTGGCTCCTAGTCAGCTTGACATACACCTCTGCTGACAGGCTTGCCTGTTCTCTATGACAAACTGAGCTAACAAAAAAACTAAAACTATTGTGATATGAGACTCTGAATGTCTACCATGTGGCTGCATGAGAGTACAAAAACTTCTTTAGTGACCACTGTTTACAGGCTACCGGAGTGCAATATCCACACCAATGAATCGCAGTATGTGATGTGGTTATCCTACCACTGTCCACCAATAAATATGTGATGACCCACCACTGGACCAGTAATGAAGGAGCCTTAATACTCACCACTGGCAACAGTGGGGGATGTACAATGGGTGGTTAAGAGGAACACACACAATATTTCCAGGTGCAGCTGTCTGCATCAAGAGCAATTTACCTTAAGAGCACACAGATATTACAGGCAGTCCAAGGCTGCTTTCTTCCTCTTTTTCCAGATCCCCAATAAGCCTCCCCACTGGCACTGCTATAGGGTTGAGATCTCACCTACGTGGCCAAGCCAAGACCTCCAGCACCCTTTGTGTCCAATCAGTGCTCCATGTTCCTACCCAAGTAGCTGACACATGCACTCTTTGAGGTTTGATTTACACACACACACACACACACACACACACACACACACACACACACACACACACACACACACACACACACACACACACACTTACACCTGGGAAAGGCTAGCACAGATTTACTTAGCTATGGCTCCTTTTCCTCAGACTATAACGTAGTTACCACTGCCAAGAACCTCCTTATCAGCAACTTTAAGGCTGTTAACAAGGATGTCTAATCTTACAGTGTAATATTGATATTAATAGAAATGGTAAATTTGACCAAGAGCAAGGCTGTTAGGAGTGGCCAACACAGTGTCACCAAATAAATATGTAAGTACTCTCAAACCTTAAATATTTCTACACAGAACAGCCACAATGAAAGGTTTAAATAAATGTAGTAATAAATAATAAAAGAACAAGACAATACTAAATATATATTGAGAGTGATATCAGAGTTCAAAATCACAAGAAATATTTAAAACAACATTGCAGGACAATCTCAAATGAATAAAGAAAAACATCTAAACTAAGCTTTGATATATTTCTGACTATATCCAAGAGAATAATACTGTTCCCTAGAAACTTACCTACAGAGAAATGAATGTGTGCTGAATGGTTCTTGTCATTGTCAGATCCAGGAAAGAATACAGAATGCCATGTCTCTCTAAGAGAGTTCTCAAATTAATATCTCAAATATTACTGCTGGGATAGCTTGCAGAATGACATAATTTCTTGTCATCTGACTCTATCCCAGGTGAACTCCCCACTGCTGGAAGCTGAAAGTAATTAGCATCTACCTGTGAAAATACACAGACATCAGATCTTTGGCAGATGCTGGAAGTCATACAACAATTGTATTCCTTCATCCTTTCAAAGGTAATAATTAGTTAACTCTGAAGAAAATATAGAAAGGTTCTCAGTACAGACATTATGTCTCCATCCTGGCCTATAAAGTAATTTCATTTCAGCTACTTTTCTGAAGTTAACTTCCTGTGTTCCAGTTTCCATTATTAAAATCTATACATTTAAACAGTTAATATAGTGCATGCAAATTTCTGTTCTATTGCAGTAGGGAACACTGTTGTTACATTTTAAGCACAAGCACTTAATAAAAAAACTTTCTTAACACACATGTCTGTACAGACAAGTTTGATATACACAGGACATACAGTTCTAATACATTTGTAACACAAGCATCTTATATAGATCATGTTAATGTTCCCAAATGACATATAATTATTTACAAAATTCTAGATAGCTATGCTGGCAGTATCTCTCTTTGTCACAGGCTCTACTTCAGCAGTAGACCAAAATTACACTTAATCAAAACGTACTTTACCGAGACAACATCGCTGAAGTTTGAATAAATGGAAGCTTCACATTTACCTGATTTTTTTTAAAGGAAATGGAGGCACTTGGCCAACATGAGGGAATTTGCCCTTTTCACCACTGTAGTGTGATCCCAGAGTTGTTTTGTTTAGTTGGGGAGGCCCTTTCCACCACTGTAGTGCGATCCCAGAGTTGTTTTGTTTAGTTGGGGAGGCCATTTTCACCACTGTAGTGCGATCCCAGAGTTGTTTTGTTTAGTTGGGGAGGTGTGAGGATGTGGGGCACAGCCACCCACACACTGCTGTGTGTTTTTACATTGAATGTTGCCCAATGTCTACATTCCCTGTAAAAAAAAGTGGTAATGTGAAGCTTCCATTTATTCAAAGTTCAGTGATATCATCTTGGTAAAGTAGGTTTTGATTAAGTGTAATTTTGGTCTGACCTGTATATACATACACACACACACACTCACACACACACACACACACACACACACACACACACACACACACACACACACACACACATATATATATATATATATATATATATATATATATATATATATATATATATATATATATATATATGGGCTTATTGAAGCAAAAGGGAATTATGTTATCTGAGATTTCACACAGCAGGAATTAGGAAAGCTGCCCTTTCTATACTGTGGAT
>NC_056735.1:117478541-117568541 GCF_019279795.1 Protopterus annectens | reverse complement strand
CAAGACAAAGTACGTGGTTTATACCACTTTCCCTTATCTTACGCCTCAGTAGTGTTTTTCTTTTCCTTTTAAAGAACATTAATAAATTGAACAGGCAGGGTTTTCCTTTAACATACCCATCCTGCCCAAACTGATTTTGTTTGAGTGAATGTAAGTTGCGATTTCCTGGTTTACAAGTTCTATAGCAATGCATTCCATAGATACTTACTGTGTGCAGATTCGATTTTCTGCCTAACGTCAACCTCTTGAGCTCAGTTCTGAAGCATGAGAGTTTCATTTTATTCATTCGCTTTCCTAAATGTGCAGTTGTATTTATGTTTTATTGAAGGCATTTAAGGGAAAATAAAAAATATATCTACAAATACAGATCTGTTGCCTACTGTGTACTCAAGGTGAAAGGGCTCTTAAATTGCTTCAGACCATCAACTAGCTGTAATATCTCTTCCTCTAAAAATTCCTAAAGACTGTAGACTCCATGGGTAATTCAGATTGATGGTGAATAACACAGAGGAGAGGTTCGTTTTGACCCAAGATGTGGTAATAAAAGCACAGAGCATAAGGCATCTATATTTTTGACAACCAGGTCCAGTAAATTTGAACGTCTTGTAGGAGTGTACAGTCTCCACTTTGGTGAGTGTTTAGGTCATTTCCTATATGTCTCAAATGTACAGATTTTTACAGAATGTCCAGAGTTTTGCCACATATTTTTGGTCTGCTTTTTAATAAAAATTGTGGTTCTCTGGCAAATCATTGGCAAATCATTGAAGATTGAAATCAGAAAATAATGACATCCATTTCAGTTTCAGACATCATACCCTTCAGAAAATTAATGCTATGTAAAACCTGTTACACTAGCAACTTTCTAAGTTTGTAAGAGCAATATTTACAAATTGTCCCTATTTTTCAGCCGTTGTCCCCCCATTATTCATAGTTTTGTCCAGACTTTTTTCTCTAAGAGGTTGCGGTATGTTCACTTCCCAATTATAGCAAGTTTAACAGACACAAAACAATCTGTAATACACACACACACATACGCACATGCACAAGCACATGCGCACGCACACACACACACACACACACACACACACACACACACACACACACACACACACACACACACACACACACACACACACACACACACACACACACAGATACACACACACACACACAAACATCTAACTGCATAATACATGCAGTTACTAAAGGTAAGCAGTTTTCCTGATAACATCATGGGATGGTGATTATGGATTTCAGATTTATATTTCTGCATCACAGAGGGACAGTAGTTTCATATTAGTCTGGCAGTTCAAAATAATGCAAGTATATATCATAAATTTGCTAAGTACTATATCTAAGACAATGTTTACTATATTCTCACAGAAAAGACACCAAGGGATCCCAGGCAGCAAACAACGATAATACGTCTCTCTCGAAAATAGCCAACTGCTAACCAGAAAAACGCCACAACGAAAATATACGTATATTTTCGTTGTGGTGTTTTTCTGGTTAGCAGTTGGCTATTTTCGAGAGAGACGTATTATCGTTGTTTGCTGCCTGGGATCCCTTGGTGTCTTTTCTGTGTTTATTAGTTTTGGTGGACACCTTCCTGTGTTGGTTTCTTACTATATTCTCATGCATTCATAGGTTCATAAGTTATGGGTTATTTTTAGGGAGTTGATTGAGCAGATCATGTATGGTCCTGCCATTCCTACTACTCTGCCCATTTCTACATGGGATGGGGGGGGAGCATAGCCAAGGTGTGTTTATATTTATTTATTCATTTTTCTAGGTGATATGTGAAAACTGACAGAGAGTTAATTTATTTAATTTGACTGGTGAGTCAGCTCCAGAAGGTATGATTAATTAGGAAGAGGTTAGAATCCTACCATCAGGTTCAATTTATGCTGTGGTAGAGCTTTATGTCTCTTGTGTGGGTGTTTAAGCATACAGTAAATACTGTTTGAAAATGTAGGGAGATCATACAAGATTTACTTGTGGTCTTTTAGGCTATGTATAAGATAATACATTCACAAGATTTTTTGTAATCATTGCGGATCTCTCAGTTAGCTTCACTAACATAATAAGAGATAGTGTGCCAACCAGTACTTACTGTTTTGTTGTTAACTTATTATAAAAATATTTTATATTTGTATACTAGTCTTCTGTGTCACAAAAATGTCTAAAGGACTGAAGAAACTCCAGCTGTACGAGTTACATACTGCCTACTCAGAGGTGATCTCTACCTGACATACAAGGCCATGTCCAACCCAGAACAGATGGACATGCTCCACCTAAAGAAAAGTGTCTCCACTTGAGCCACATTCTTTTAAAATATAAGAAATAAGAAAAGCTTATCCCCTCGAGCCACATGCTCTAGGGATCTAAACCTCACCACAACAATAAAAAGGACATGCTGGAGGGATAGATTCCTGTCACAGAGACTTCCCATGCTTTGGAACAAGATTCCAATCTACATTAGGCAGAGCTCCTCACTAACACTCTTCAAGAAAAACCTTGATGAGTGGACAGGAAACAGAAAGTTGACCCCAGGGATGACTTCAGTGGCTCTGCTGGACAGAGACACAGGGAACTAATCTAAGGGGGTGGTGAAAGCCAACACATTCTGGTTAGGCTTATAAATGCCTTCGGGCAGAAAGCCTAGTACCTACCTTTGAACCTATGAACCTAGGACATTTTAAATTATTGTCTTATTCTTATTGTTATAGTTTAATTCCATCTAAACCCACTTCAAGATGATTTATATACTACAATGAATATAAATAAGTCTAAAATTGTTACAATCAGTTGACATTAATAATAAAAAAATGCACATTTAGTGTATTAAACTAGCAGTAATAAAATCACAGGTGCAAACAAAAATAAACCTACTTTAAAATAAAAAAAAAGTTTCTGTTTTCCTTTAAAGGGCTCTGATCCAGTCACCAAGAATATATGAGGTATTAAACTATGAGAAATATAAGATGACTCAAATCTAAATATCATCTTTTCCAAAAGTGTCCCCTGAGACACATGTAGCTCATTTAGATTTTCTGTTGAGTATAAAGCAACACTGTTAATCTATGAAGATGCTGCTTGCGATAATTACACTTCTGTTTGATTAAAGGCACAGTGATTTACACATCCAGGTCGGGTGCCTTAATTTACCATTATATTCTGGGCTCATAAATTATGCAGAATGCAGTGTAAAACTGGCTTCAATAATTCATACTTCATGAATGGTACAAAGGCAGTCCCTTAACAGCATGCTGAAGGAGTTACTAAGGCAGTTTATGAACTTTCTATCTCTCGTGATCTGTGTTGTTAAACATTCTTTTAAAATTATATAGTTAATGCTAAATAGGACTAGTTTATTTTCTGATGAGTTTTCCACTAAGATTTAAATATATATGTGTATATGTTTTTACATGCAGCTAAAGAGACTCTGCACTTGAAAGTACAGGCTAATGTAAATTGTTTTTATTTATTTGGTTATTCAAAATAAAGCTGATGTACTTTTAACATGCATAATAAATGTCTACCCTTGTTTATTTACAACAGAAACACTTATATAAATTAGTCTGGTCCATCTGGACTCATCGAGGGCACACCGGAGAATATACTGACCATTACCTTCACTCAGAAATGTATGATTTCAAGAAGCTGGGCTTAAGGAATATCTGGTCAGTTTATTGCATACACATTTTAAATTTTGAAACTAAAGTAAAAAAAAAAAGAATGTCATGCAATGATTTTCAGTCTAGCAGTCACCAGTGGTAAGGATACAAAGGCAGAGAATAACGTGCCGAAGGTGGATATAATGGCCTATGCATATCACTGGCCTCCTGTGAAGAATGTTCTAGATCTAACCAATGTTTCATGTTCAATAACCCATTAGCAAAGATACTGTGAAACTACAGGGTAGCTAAAAGTGCAATACCATGCTGTTTCCTTATTTGTGATGTTACTCACTGTGAAATAAAAATGACCTCACATACCACATTATAAGGCAACAGCATGACCTCATTTATGGTTAAAATATGCAAAATTCATAGACATGCTGCCTTGTAGAACCACCTAATAACCCCCTGTGTAATGCATGATGAAGCAATGAAAGACCCATGGTGCAACATATTGTGATGCTGGAAATAAACCATTATGTAGCACACTGCCGTTTTACCCTGTGATCATTGGGGAGGGCATTGTGAAGCAATGTGGGCAGCTATTATCCTAGACAGTGCCTAGTGATCTAAGATCTCTCAAAGCAGATAGTTTATTATTTTACTCAGTGATTTTGCATGTACAGCTTTGAGAGATAACAGAAAAGTGTATTGCATGGCATTTCCCACAGTTTGCTAACTATGAGACAATACAATGTATCAATGTGTTGCAAAATGTCAGATTGTCTGCTTACACAATGATTCTCTGTACAGTATGTCTTGAAAGCAAACTGAAATTATTTATGTACCATGCAGTGAGGCCTTCTGATGTCTTCCTCAGTGACTGTGCTGGAAAATTATTAAATGATGGAATATGTTGAATACAGAGGGGCTGCGAAATATTTTCTGTTTATTGATCAGTTTTCCTATCTGTTTATTTATATATCTATCTACCTGTAGAATGTTTTTAAGTATTATCTTTGCTGAATCAGAGCCCTCTAATATGTAGGACAGTAATGACTTACATACCAGGATGGTATTAGAAACCAAAAGCATTTTAGAGAAATTAAAAAAAAAACAAATAAACCATAATGTAGCATCTCGAGTGGGAAGATTTTGATTGTTAGCTATAAGAAAAAAAAATTATATATTTTTGTTATTGTTTATCTCTCTGTTATTGGATATTAACTTCAACCTACTAAATGACTCATTACTATTTTTGTTCTTACCAACACAGCCAATGTACTCAAACTTACCTGACTAATTACTATATATTGTATTCTTTGTCACTGCTAGTGCTTGGAGCTTTTCTCCCCGGGCCTCTACTGAAAATGGACATATATCCAGTTAGACTAGCCCGGTCAACAAATGTAAAATAAATAAAATAAAAATAAATAAATAAAAATAAGAATATCATATAAACCAGATTAACAGAGTTTAACAATTTCTAGAACTTTCCACCTTTCCAAATATGTATGACATCAACTTTTTCTTACATCAACATGTACTCTGCTTCCTCTAGAAGGTTTTTCATAACTGTCAGCTAACAAAATTCCAGTATGCAGTCTGACATATGATCCGCAAGCATACCTCTTAACTTTCAAGATTATGGGGGGCTCATCTGTAATTTGTTCTCAGACTTTTGCTCTTTCATTCCTAAAACTGGAAATTATTTTGAGACGTTCTAGCATTTAAAAGTGTTCTTGACATGGGTGTCTTTTCCCTAAATATCTGTGCTTTGAACTTGACTTTATAGGACAATAGGATCATAGGAGGTTACTAGGCAAACCTGGGGCTATTCCAAGCCTAGCCAAGAGTTTATCCCCAAAAAAGAAACCTCAGTAAGCACCTGTCACCCCTGCCAGTGAGGGACACAGGTGGAATCCCTGGGACAAATTTATGGTTTCCCATCCACTCATCAAGGTTGTGCTTGAAGAGGGTCAGCGATATACTCTGTTTGACATGTATGGGAAGTCTATTCCAGAAACAGGGCAGCCTCTGTGAGGCGAACCTCTGTCTCCAGCAGGTTTCGTTAATGTTGCATATTAGATTTCGGCCTTTTGACCAGGTAATGAACGAGGAGTTAGACTTGGATATGGAGCATCTCTAGTAGGGCAGGTCTGAGACTGCCTTGTAGGTGAGACACAGATCACCTCTGAGCAATCTGTAGGATACTGAGAAGAGTGATAGTGGTTTGAGCCTGTCCACACAGGACAGGTGTTAGAGGCCATGGATTCACTTTGTGAGGTATTTCTGTGGCCTTTCCAGCTGATGGAGGTGTTTGGAGAAGTATATACCAAACGGGACATTGTACTAAATTACTGGCCTGATGAGGGAGGAGTACAGAGAGGTAATAATCCCTTTTTTCTGGATGCAAACTCTTTACTTGTGAGATGAACCAAGTAAAAAGCTTGCTGACCACTGCTGCTACATGATGGTTGAATGTGAGATTGTTGTCAATCTGGGTACCCAAGTCTCTTACCACAGGCTGTGTGCTTAGGGGGTTGCTGTTGATGTGGTAATCAGTAGGGGCCATGTTTTTGTTAAACAGTTAAATGGTATTATAATACATTTTTTTGTGTTTAGCTAAATGGTATTATAATACATTTTTTTTGTGTTTAACTTAAGGCCATGACTTTGGCATCAGTCATCTGTTGCTGTGAGACCCTCTTGTAGTATGTTAACATCATTTGGGGAGTCAATGAAGCACCCAACTTACAGTTATCTGCAAACTTGGTCAGCCACAGGCCTTTTGTTTTTGCCTGGACCTCTGACAAGTAGATGACAAACAGTAGGGGTCACAGGACAGATCCCTGGGGAACACCACTAGTGCCAGGTCTGCTGTCGGAGATGGAGGTGCCTATTTTGATCTTATGGGTCCTATCAGTGAGCCAGTTGGCCACCCACCCATTGATATAGGGATGTTCACCAAGTTGTGTTAGCTTTTTGATGATGCCCGAGTGGGGGATTGTATCAAAGTCTTTGGCCATGTCAAGGTAAGCTGTATGTACTGACTTTCCCTCATCCAGGGTCTTGGTGACAGTCTCAAAAAAGTCAGCCAGGTTCAACAAGCAAGATCTGCCCTTGATGAATCTGAACTGGGTGGGGTCAAGTGCTTGGAGATTGGCTATGTCCTTGTTTATGAGGTCCATAATAATATGCTCCATGGCTTTATAGATCAGACTTGTCAAACTAATGGGGAGATAGTTTCCAAGTTCAGTAGTGGCACCACCTTTGTGCAAGGGGATAACAATGGCAGTTCTCCATTCTGCTGGAATGAAGCTTATACTTAGGCTGTGGATGAATAGGGTGCTCAACGGTGAAGCTAGTTCTTGCTGGAGATGGTGCAGGATACAGCCTGGGATACTATCAGGTCCCATGGAAGCTGTGTTCTTTGCCTTGGATAGGGCCTTAAACACTTGATCTATGGAGATGTGAGGTGTGGGACAAGTATCGGGGATGCTGAATGGACCTTTGGGGGGGTGAAGTTTGCTGTGAATCTGTCTGCTAGCAGGTTGATTAAGTCATCAGGATCAGTGTTAGTGGTACCGTTAAGTACTAATTCAGAACAAACCTGGGCTTTGCCATGGAGGTTCCCGATGTATCTGAAGAAGGCTTTGTAGTTTCCCTTTGATTCAGAGGCTAGTTTTGATTCATAATTGGCCTTGGAGGTTTTCAATAGTGATCTAATTTGCTTGTTGAGGCTAAGGAGGGAGTTTTTCCTATTGGGAATGTGTGCCTTTTTACCTCCCGAAGAACAGTTTCTTCCTTTTGTTGTAAAGCCTGCTGATAAAGGATGTCCACCAGATAGGTTTTTGTTTCCTTAAGGAGCAGGTTTTAGTTTTGTTGGATATGGCTGAGTCCATGCAGTTGTACAGGTGCTTGTATGCTGTATTAGCGCACTGTTCAGCATAGTTGTCTGCATCGTCTGAGAGGGTCAGTGGATTGAAGCTAATGATACCCTCCCATAGGAGGTTGTAGTCATATTTTAAGAATTTTTTAGCCTGGTTATGGCTGGGGTGGGGGGATAGCAACTTTGAATGAGACAGACCAATGATCTGCTCTCACCAGGGAAGAACTTATTATAGGAGTAGTACAGCAGTCACCCATGTTGGTGAGAACCATGTCCAGAATGTTATCTCCCCTTGTGGGGGATGAGACGAGCTGGTCTAGTGTGTTAGAACTGATGAAGTCAAGGAATCATTGGGTGAATGCATTAGTGCAGGAAAAGTTCAACCAATCTATGATGAGGTAGTTGAAGTTAAGGATCAGGGTGTTAGGAGGTGCCTTGATGGAGTCAAGTAGGTCCAGGTAGGAGGTGTGGGTATCCTGAGTCATGGAAGAGGGTCTATAGCTGGTTATAACTTGGATGGGTGTCTTGCCAACTATCAGTTGCATGTGGAGTAGTTCTAGTGCGCCATGCTTGCAAACATGTCTGGAGGTGTGTTTGTCTGTAATGAAAACAGAGAGTCCCCTATCCAAAGGCAAGTTGTCTGATGAAGTCTGCAGAGGCAGACGAAAGCACTTATATTACAATTTTGTAACATTTGCATTTAATAAAAATTTGTTTTTGTGATAAGCTGTTGCTGTCCAGCTGCTTTACCTTGCCTTTCGATGGGTTAGTTTGTTCCAGAGTTTTCTTAGTTTGCAAAATAGAGACTCCACCACCCTTAGTCTTCATGACCTCATTTTGGGGTTGGAATGTGTGGAATGAGGGATAGTCATGTAGGGCAGAGGTCTTGGCTCCCTTGAACCAAGTTTCCATGACTGCAAAGATATTGGCATTGTCCAGTGGGAGGAGAGCCTCCAGTGAGTGCATTTTCAGGTTAAGGCTCCTAGTGTTAAGCAGCACGATTTCAGTTTGCTTTTTGACAGATCTTTTATGTTGGAAGATTTGTCTTTGGGACATAGCCAAAAAAGGCACAATGGGGGAGACAAGAGCCTTGGCCAGAATTTGGAATCCCAGAGGTGACAGTGGGAGGTCATCTCTGGCAAAGCATCAGGGCCTGTCAACCATGTCATCCCAGGCAGACAGATACTGGATCCCCTTGGAATGACACCAGAAACTAAGCCAATTGTTGAAGTCAATTACTTTTTGTTGATATTGTGGTATCATTCTTGGTGAAGGTAGGATGCTGCTTAGTGCTCGGGTCATGCCTGCCTCGGACACATACTCTGAGATCTCAATCATGTCTTGCTTCGTATACTCCAGGGAGGTATGTCTCAAGTCATGCACACCAAAATGGACAATGACCAAGTCATACTTGTACCTGTTGTGGAGAGACTTAAGTGCGTGCATGATGTGGCAGATTCTGGCACCTGACAGACAACTGACTGTGACCTTCTCCTTATCCAGCCTGGTGAGGGGGACATTGGTGTGTCTCACAATTAAGTCACCAATGACTGGTATGTTTGGTTTATTGTTATGCCTTATGGGCTGTGTTGGTTTATTGTTATGCAGTATGGACTGTGTTTATAAGGCACTGGTGTATTGTCTACAGTCTGTGATGTGCTTGGTGGTTTGTGGGGAATGTTTGTAAGTGTGTTTTGGAGGTCTCTGCTGTTTAGGTAAGTTTTTAATGAGGATGTCTGCATAGGTGGGTGTGTGTTGTGCTTGGTTATGTGACATGGGTGGTGTGGTGTTTGTGCTGGCAGTCTCCTCTTTGTCAGGAGTACTGACTGTAGCATGAGAGATCATGGATTTCAGGTTACTGATGTAGATGCATTTTTCGCAAGTAGAAGAATTATGTGCTAGGAGAAGAGGGATGTCAGGGAACATGAGGCAGTTGCTACACTGTGTCAGTATACCCATGTTGACCAGGCTGGCAGGAGAAACTGATGGGAATTGTCCAGACATATCCTGGGATTTAATAAAGCTTACATGGAGCTAATCTCTCTGTAAACATAGTGGCATGGCTCGAACACAGAGTTTGGAGCTTGTGAGATACAGTAAACAAGGCTGGGGTGTGTGCATGTGCTTCCCAGCACTATTCTGGCACAGAAAAAATGGAATAATGCAAATCACCTCATTTGCTGCTGAAAACCATGCAAATGAGGTGAATTTGTGATCCAGCATATAGACAAGCATCTGTGTTCGAGCTGTGTCTGCAGCAGAAATGCATTCGGTTAGTAACCGTGTGCATTTCTGCAAAAATCAAAACGGGGGCATGACAGCTCAAAGTAAAGCATGTATTATGTTTATTAGGCATGTCAATGGCCAAAGCTATGGTCAGTGGCATGCCAAAGTGTTTTAAAATTGCAAAAATTAAAAGTTTTTTTTTTTTGGCCAATTTCATCCGTTTAAGCAGAGTGTGGCGGTGTGCAAATGTGATTGTGCAAAAAATAAAAAAAAAATCAGTAAAGAGTCAATTAAATGTGAAACATGAATTGTGACATCATAGTGGGCAGCATGCAAATGCATAACAATAACAGGTAAGAGTGGTTGCTAAGGACATAGGCAGACTGAGTGCGGTCATGAGGATAATGCTAACAACCGGCCCAGACTGAGGAGGAGAATAGTGTTCAGACCAAGGGTAACCTTCCAGGGGCTACATGATCTGGAGATACTAGAGCACTACAGGGTGGAAAGGGACATACTTCAGCAATTCACAGAGCTCTGCCAGCCTCACTTCAGACCCAGACCCAACAGAGGGGAACCTATCCTAGTTGAAACCAAGGTATGTGTAGCCTTAAGAATACTAGCTACAGGTACTTTCCAAAGACCTACTGGGGACATCATGGGGGTCTCACAGTCATCTGCATCCAGGATACTCCACCAGTTCCTGGATGCCATGCTACCACATTCTGGTGAGCACATTTATTTCCCCAGCACCCCTGAGGAGGGGACCAGCAATATGCACCTCTTCCACCATGTAGCAGACTATACCGAGGTACTGGGTGCTATAGAATGCACTCATGTCCACATCAAAGTACCACCCCATGAAGACAGTAGAGTGTATTTCAACTGCAAGGGCTATCACTCCATCAACTGCCAGGTCATATGCAATGCCCAGGGTATTATCATGAATGTGTGTGCTGGCAGCCCTGGCAGCTATTACAACTCCCACATCTGGCATGCTTCACAGCTCTACCAGGCATTTGCCAGGGAGGCATCCCATATGAACATCTTGTGGGGGATGCTGGCTTGGCACTGGAGCCGTGGATGATGACACCCATCAGAAATGTACACACATCCACTGAAGAACACCATAATGAGGCACACGCACAAACTATGAACATTGCAGAGCATGTGTTTGGGATGTTCAAGTCACGGTTTCAGTGCCTTGACATATCTTTTGGAGCCTTGCAGTACTCTCTAGCCACATGTGCATACTTGTTCATAGTATGTGCCATGCTACACAATATGATCCTGTGGAAACAGCTGCAGCAAGAACATCACAGGGAAGGGGTACACAACCCCCAACATTGCCAAGGCCTCCACAGGCACAAGGGGACTTGGAGGAGGAGCCCCCTAAGCCTACTCCTGTAGGCAGATGTAGGTGTGCCCAGTATGCTCTGGCCTTGGCAAAGAGAAAACACATAGCACATACACTGACACCCTAGAGATCTAAGGACAGACACCTCACTCTGATTTACACACACAGTAAAATGGATGCCACACACACATCACACTATCTGTACCTTACAATGTATGGGCCGTGTACTGCGTGCATCTAATAGAGTTAGCCCTCAAGCACTGTCCTCACAACTGCCGCAGGCACAAGTTAAGTCACTCTTCTTAACAATAGATGAATGTAGTAGTATATTTTGGTAGCATATCTCAGGTATTGCTGCATGTATGCAAGGGAATGGGGTGGCCTACCGGGATAGCAGCAGAGAACTGACAGCTATTTGGGACAACAGGAAATGTCTGCCCAATACTGGCTTCCACAGAGTATGTAGTAGTCCCCTAGGTGACAAAACGCAATGCAGTATATGTGTGAGAGAAATAAACTAGGGGGTCATAGGTCACATGCATGGATATCAATACTGGGGTCCCATACTCATGCCTCAGCCTCTCCCAGCAAGTCAGCCATAGAAAACCATTAAGAAATGTCTGGCAAAGACTCACAAATAGGGACAATGACAACATAGTCCTCTTACAGACTTACACAGTAATATCACAGCAGGTCTTGCAGTTGCATGAAGTCTCTGAAGGGTAGGAAGTTTGAAACTCAAATGTCTGCCATTACATCCTAACCTTCCGTCTTTAGTGATATGCCAGTATTTTCCAAGACAGGCACAACACTATGCTAAGTGGAATCAAAAAGTAAAGCCAACATCGGCACAGTCTGTTCAAATGTGGACAGTTGACAGTTATTCCCCAACACACCTGTGTCCTCACAGAAATGCAGTAACATGTATGTTTGTAGGGTAACAGTAGCAGAGTAGCAGAGCAGCAGAGCACACACCCCAGGGCTGTCCCAATCAACTTGATAACTTGTTGCATGTCCACAATATGCAGGGGTCAATATGCTATGTATATGTGTGGGTAATACTGTCAGGAAGTGGGCAGCACTTACTCTTGGCTGTTGTTGCTTAGTGGCCTGAGTACAGTACTGCGGCTGGCAAGGTCCATGTTCGAAGACCTTTTGTGCCAACTATTTTGCATGCAGCTACACCTACAGTAGGAGTTGTACACACTGTGCAGAAGTCAATATCTGTCACTGCAGGAAAGCTGGACAAGTCAGGGACAAGGGACACACCCATATGGACAGTACTCAGCTCAAAGTAACTTACACAGTACCTAGTAGGACAGCATGTACCTGAAAGTCAGTGTACGGCCAGGTGTTAAATGGTTGCCACCTTACTGTGTCAGCACTGACAAGTCACTGGCCACCATCCATTCCCCTGGAATGACAGGCTGTCACAGAAGGATCACAAGTATGCATCATATATCTCTTCTGCTTGTCCTAACATTGCATTTCCCTGCCAAACTATGTGCCAAACAAGAAAGGTTCATGTCCAAACATCAGTGGCAGACAGTGGAAAAGCAGACATCATACCTGTAAGAAAAAGCAAGCCTATAAAAAACTGGTCTCCCAGCTGTCTATGTTTGGAAGAGCATTATGTCCCCATGTGTGGGCCTGTGTCTGACTGTCATATATGGGCGTGTACAGATGTCAGTCTGTGACAGGATGAAAGCTAGGGCTGACATGTAGCCTCATAATAACATAGCAACACAAACCGTCTGAGGTATTATCATAGGTTCATAAGGTGATACTAGGCTATTGGCCCTAGGGCCTATACAAGTCTAGCCATAACAAGTCCCTGGCTATTTCTTCCCACAGTATTTACTTCCCTGGACCCCTGTCTAGCAGGGTGACTGATATGATCCCCGTGGTGAATTTCCTATCTCCCATGAAATCATCAAGGTTCCTTTGAAGAGGGACAAAGAGTCACTCTGCTTGACATGCATGGGCAGTCTATTCCAGAGTCTCGGGAGTCTCTGGGTCAGGAACCTATCCCTCCAGCATGTTTTGTTCATTGTGATGACAAGGTTTAGATCCCTGGAGCATGTGTCTCTGAGGGATTGGGATTTCTTTAAGTGTAGCATGTCCAAAAGCTCTGGGTTTGACATGGCTTTGTATGTTAAGCAGAGATCGCATCTGAGTAGATGATATGCGACAGAGTATAGATGGAGTTTTTATAGATGGTCAGCATAGGGCATCTGCTTTAGGCCTGTGATTCTTTTAGTGAGGTATTTCTGCAGCCTTTCCATTTGTTGCAGATGTCTTAAGATGTACATACTAAACAGGGCATTGTATTCTATAATGGGTCTAATGAGGGATGAGTACAGTGGGACGAAGACCTCCTTTTTTTCTGGATGAAAAGCCCTTAGTGATGAGGTGTGCCACATAGAAGGATTTCCAGGCTGTTGTGACAATCTGGTTATTGAAGGTGAGACCATTGTCCACCTGTGTCCCTAAGTCTCTTATCACACTTTTGGTGTTTAGTGTACTGCCACCTATGTGGTAATTTATGGGTAAATGTTTTTTCCCAAAGGGGATAACTATACATTTATTGGCATTGAGCTTGAGCCCAAGGGTCTGGTACCAAGCATCTGTTTCTGTAAGGCCCTTTTGTAGAATATCCACATCATTTGGGGATTCAATAATGGCTCCCAGTTTGCAGTCATCTGCAAACTTTGTTAGCCAGAGTTCCTTAGTTTTGGCCTGTACTTCAGAGAAGTAGATGCCAAACAAGAGCAGTCACAGGACTGAACCTTGAGGTACTCCACTTGTCACTTGTCTGGAGCTGGATTTGGAGTTGGCTACTTTTACAGTGTGGGTTCTGTCAGTAAGCCAGCTGGCAACCCATCGAGTGATGTAGGGATTAATGCCCAGCTTAGTAAGTTTATCTATGATTCTAGAGTGGGGGATGGTGTCAAAGGCATTGGTGAGGTCCAGATAGGCTGTGTGGACCACCTTGTCCATGGCACTGAAGACTGATACGAAGAAGTCAATTAGGTTCAGGAGACAAGATCAGCTCTTCACAAACACAGACTGCATGGGTCCAGTGTTTGAAGGTTGCCAATATCTTTGTTTATAAGTTCCATGATAATACGTTCCATGGCCTTGCGGATCAGGCTCGTCAGACTGATGTGGTGGTAGCTCTTGGGATCCAAGGTGGATCCCCCCTTGTGGAGTGGGATAACTGTAGCTGTGCACCACTCAATGGGCATGAAGCCTGAGGTGAGGCTATGATTAAACATGACACTTAGGTGAGGTGCCAATACATTTTGTAGTTCATGTAGTACACAGCCCGGGATGTCATCTGGTCCCATGGATGCTGTATTCTTAGCTTTGGAGAGTGATTTTTTTTTTTACCCATGTGGCCATTATTACCGGAATTTGGCAATCTCTTGGTATTGAGATTGGCCCTTTAGGGGGTGGGAGTGGGGTAAAATTTGCACTGAATCGATCTGCCAGGATATTGTGGATTATGGATCATCATTGATTATCCTGGACCTCAGTAACAGGGACATTGGCAAACTCCAAATACTTGACTCCACACAGTTTGTCTTTCTCAAGGAAAGGTATGTCAGTGAACTCTGGATGACTTCCCTGAGACAGCCAAAAAACGCATGGATGATGCACAGATGGTGCACTCTAGCCACCTTGACTCTGCCAAAAACTTACACACTATTCGCCACTTGGCCATAGAAAATGAACTCTGTCAACTAGGCAGCAATCCATATTTTACCAGATGTGTAGCAAACAGGTTCATTGATACAATCACATGATCATAATAGGGGTAGCCAACCCAAGCAGTACACCCATAATGAGTGGCATACCCCAGGGTTCTGTCTGGGGGTCTCTCGTATACAGGATATACTTCCCTGAAGTGCAGGCCAAAAACACTGGCCTATGGCAGACTAAGTTGGCAGATGACTGCAAGCTGGGAACAGTCATCAATACCCAAAGTGAAGTGGACGTCCTACAACAGGGTCTCAACAAAACAAATGACTGCTAGCAGAAACATGGCTTCAAGCTTAATGCCTGCAGATGTATCATCATCCCCTTCAAGGAGACTGATGTCCCCACATATTATCACATTAACAACAATGTCCTACATACACAATCAGTGATGAGGCATTTGGCCACCCAGGTTGATATCAAATTGAAGTCTGAGCACCACTTTGCTTCCATTGTACAGAAAGCTTCATAGATGGGCCAACACAAAACTAAGGGTATCTCATCCAAGAACAAAGAGGTCATAGTGCCTTTTTTAGGCAGTGTTTCAAAGACCAGATTTCTACCATAACAGCTATAAATAAATGTAGTCTGAGGGTCATGCTTCTCAATGCTAGAAGTCTAAATCTCATGAAGAACTTGCTCGAAGTGCTCCTCAAAATTGAGGACATCAAGATTTGTGTTGTAACAGAGACCTAGTTTAAAGTGGCAGAAAGCACACCTGCACTACCAGGCTATAACACATTCCACACCTTTCGGCCTCAAAACATGGACCGAAGTTCCATAGGCAGTGGTGTCTCCATATTCATAAAGGATATGCACACCTCCAGACTAGTAGCCCAGCATAACGCATCTGAGATACTTCAGGTACAACTAACATTGGGTAAAATGGCAATCCAAGTCATAGCCAGTTACAGGTCCCCAACCATGTTCCTAGACTCTCACTCCATGTTCCTAAGCACACTGGAATCTAGCAAGGTACAACCCAACACTCTCATACTAGGAGACTTCAACTACCCCTCCATCAACTAGGAAAACTACTCAAGCACCAATACACTGGTCTAATGCTTCCTGGACTTCATCAATTCCAATGCCCTGGACCAGTTCATTATGACCCCCACTAGAAGAAGCAACATCCTTGACCTGGTTATTACTAACATAAGTGACCATTGCCCTTCACCAACAGTCAGTCCCTCCCTGGTCAGATCAGACCATAAACTAATCACCATGGAAATCCACATCTCATCCACACCCCCTGCAAAGGTAACCACTTTGAAAAACTTCTCCAAAGCTGACTTTGGGCACCTAAAAACTGAGGTGGCTAACTTCACGACACCCATGCCAATGGAAAATAGCTGCATGACTGCCAAATCATACACCAATGCACTGTACGAACATGTACATAAATGCATGGAACTAGCCATACCCAGCAGAACCAAGATGCTCTCCTCCAAAAAAAAGGAAGCCAATCTGGTGGACTCCTGCCATTAATAAAGTCTACAACAGAAGGAAGAAACTGTTGTAGAAAAAGGTGAAGTCCCAAGACTGGAAAAACTCCCTTATTAGCCTCAACAAAAAGTTGAGATCCCTCATCAAATCCTCTAAAGCCATCTATGAAGTCAGAATTGTGGCAGACATTAAAAACAATCACAAAGCCTTCTATAGTTATATGAAGAACCTCCATGGCAATACCCAGATTTAATGTGAGTTACTGCTCAATGGTGCCTCCTATACTGAGCCAACAGATATTGCCAACATACTGGCCAACAGAATCAGTGCCAACTTTACCCCTCTCCCCCCCTAAAGGACCGATCACAATACTTGAAGAATGCCAGGAACCCAGCATTACAGCAGCACAGGTTGAAGCTGCATTGTCCAAGGCCAAGAGAACAGCTTCCATGGGGCCCAATAATATCCCTGGTTGTGTTCTACATGAACTACAAAGTGAACTGGCACACATCTGTGTGCCCTGTTCAGTCACAGCCTCACCTCAGGCTTTGTCCCTACTGAATGGTGCACTGCTACAATCATCCCTCTCCTTAATGGGGGAGTGGCTACATACCCTGGGAATTATCGCCCCATTAGCCTATCGAGTTGGATATGTAAAGCTATGGAGCACATCATCATGGACCTGATTAACAAAGACATAGGAAATCTCCAAACTCTAGACCCCACGCAACTTGGCTTTGTGAAAGGGAGATCATGCCTGCTCAACCTGGTTGACTTCTTTGAGTCAGTCACCAGGGCTGTGGATGAAGGAAAGGCAGTGCATACAGCCTACCTCGATCTGGCCAGGTCTTTAATACTATTCCTCACTAAGGAATTATTGATAAACTCACCAAACTAGACATCAACTCCTATATCATTAGGTGGGTTGTAAATTGGCTCACAGACAGAACACACAGTGTGAAAGTAGCTGACTCCAAGTCAGACTGCCAACCAGTCATGAGTGGAGTCCCACAGGGATCGGTCCTGGGTCCTCCCCTCTTCTGCACCTACTTCTCAGAAGTCCAGGCCAACACAAAGGGACTCTGGCTGACCAAGTTTACAGATGACTGCAAGCTGGGAGCCATTATTAACTCCCCAAGTGATGCAGACATCCTACAGAAAGGCCTTACTAACACCAATGACTGGTGTCAAAACCATGGCCTTAAGCTTAACACCAAAAAATGCTTCATCATCCTCTTTGGCAAAAACTCTGTTCCCACTAATTACCACATTGATGGGAGCCCACTGAACACTAAAGGTGTTATAAGATATCTGGGGCTGCAGGTTAACAGCAACCTCTCCTTTGACCACCACATTGCCACTGTGGTCAGAAAGTCCTTCTGTGTGGCACATCTCATTACCAAGGGTTTTGAATCCAGGAAGAAAGAGGTCATTGTCTCTCTCTCTCTACTCTTCCCTCATTAGACCAATCATCGAGTATAATGCCCCATTTGGCATGTACCTCACTAGATACCTGCAACAGCTGGAGAGGCCACAGAAGTACCTCACGAAGAGGATCCTAGGCATTAAACATGTCTTAAATGGACAGACATCAAATACTCTAGCTAGTCTCTGTCTCATATCACCTGCTTAGAGGTGATCTCTGCTTGACTTACAAAGCAATGTCTGACCCACCTCTGTTAGAAATGCAACATCTAAAGAAATCTCAATCCCTCCACACCACATGCTCTAGAGACCTCAACGTCATTACTACAATCAACAGAACATGCTAGAGGGACAGGTTCCACACCCAGAGACAGCCCATACTCTGGAATAGGCTTCCCATACATGTCAAGCCGAGCACCTTGCTGTCCCTCTTCAAGAGAAATCTTGATGAGTGAATGAGTAATACAAGGTTCACCCTGGGGATCACTCCAGTAGCTCTACTTGATAGAGGCACTGGGAACTAATGTCGGGTGGCATGATGCTAGGGCATTTCTATGGGTTAGGCTTGTAAAGGCTCCATGGCCATTAGACTAGTACACACCTATGAACCTATAAGATCCATGTATTCTATCCTTATAAGGCCAACTATTTTGTACGATGTCCCCTTCAGCAAGCACATGCAACAGCACGAGAGACCACAGAGGTCCCTCACCGGGAGATTCCAGGACTCCAAACACCTACTCTACACAGATATGCTAACAGCACTATCCCTCTACTCAGTTCCATACAGACTCCTTAGAGTTGAACTCTGTCTGGAATACAAAGCAATCCAGACCTGCCTTGATGGGACTGTTGCACATCTGGAAGTCAAGGCCCAATCGATCAACCTGTAAGCGCAGCATCAACCTGGTCTGTGATATCAACAGGGCTTGTTGGTGTGACAGATACATGTCCCACAGACTCCCTCATCTGTGGAATACACTTCCTGTCCACAATAAGCCAAGTGCCTCAATACCCCCTGTGAAGTGCTCCCTGTATAACTGCATGGGAAACAGAAAATACAGTCATGTGATCCCACATGTGTCCTTGCTTTACAGGGGCTCTGTGTGCTGACATGACCTCAAGGGTAATAATGGTGTCAGGGCCAGTAGCCTAGTAACCTCATATCAACCTATTAACCTATATACAAATGTCTGTCACTGGTTCACCACATTACTGTATACTGCTCTGCTACTGACATACCTGGAAATCACAGTGCTATGTGGAATATGCCAGACAGATAATGGACATCTCTGCTCAGTAGAATGCACTCTGTCCCCACACCCATACCTCTCAAGACAAATGGACAAGGTCATAAATAAAAGTATGACAAAGGCCCAAAAATAGGGATGATATTTAAATATTGCTCTCACAAACTTAGAAAGGTGATGGAATAACAGGTTTTGCATTAGCATGAATTTTCTGAAGGTTATGAAGTCTGAAACTCAAATATTCTGCCATTATTTTCTAACTTCAGTCTTTAATTATTTGCCACTAACTCACCAGAAAACCACAATTTCATGAAAAACGGACCAAGATTATCAGACAAACGTCTGGACATTCTGCAAAAACTGTACAGTTGAGAGGATGAGTCACACCAGGATATGACTTTCAGTTAAGATAAATAACACACAAGCAGGTGATCCCCAGCCAGTATATCACTGAGGTGCTGGACTGTTTACACAGCTTCATCAACCAATAGGCTGCAGCCACACCTCTCAACTGGTCAGACTGGGCAAGAATGTCTATAGTTTGGCTCATAACTTCGGTCTGTCATCTCATATATCTCAAGTAAATCACTGTGATGCTCTGAGGATTTCTGTCAATAAGTAATGACACAATACATTTCAGTGTCAGACATATATGTCAGACAATGACTGCTAAAACAAACCCTGTTACACTAGTAACTTCCCACATTAATAAGAGCAATATTTAAAGTATCTCCCTATGTTTGTGCCCTTGCCCCCCCCCCATTTTGCAGGCTATCTCCAGATTCCTTGCACTAACAGGTTGAGAGGTACGGCTGTAGCGCACAAAACCCTGGACTGGAGTACAACTAACTCTAGAATGGAGTCCCACTCTTACTATAGAAGGTCATACTGGGCATGCTCCTACACTTAGAGAATTACAGCCCATATCTAAACCTACATCGGATTATATCACTGTATTGTGCATAGATGTCTTTGTATACAGACAGCTATGTACACCTTAACTGACTCTACCCACATCTGTCAGACAGGATTACCCTCAACTAGCTGTATCTGGCCCATATGTGACATATTTGCATCTGTTGTATGTGATACACAGACATATATATATATATATATATATATATATATATATATATATATATACATATATATATATATATATATATATATATATATATATATATATATATATATATATATATATATATATATATATATATATATATATATATATATATATATATATATATATATATATATATATACATGGGCAACATATGACAATATGGGTGAGCTAGGGGAGAATGGCTCCTGAGGGTACTAATTGCAGTGTGGAGAGAAAGGCGTATTCCAGATGACTGGAGAATAAGCATACTAGTACCAGTGTACAAGAACAAAGGGGACATCCACAACTGTGGACAGTACAGAGGCATCAAACTCCTACCACATTGCATGAAAGTTCTGGAGAGGGTGATTGATAAACGGATACGCAGAATAGTAGAATGTAAGATGGGAGATGAACAGTTCGGATTCAGATCAGGATGCAGCACAATTGACCCGATGTTTGTATTGAGACAGATACTTGAGAAGAAACTAGAGAAGAGGAGAGAGTCAAACTGGACTTTCCTAGACTTGGAGAAAGCATATGACAAGGTCCGTGGAAAGCTGATCTGGGCAGTACTGCGGTGGTTTGAAGTCCCAGAAACATTGGTAGAATTAGTACAGGCTATGTACAAGGACCCAGTGACTCAAGTATGAACAGTGTTTGGCCTCACTGAGGGTTTCCCAGTGGGAGTGGGTGTACACCAGGGTTCAGCTCTGAGCCCACTGCTGTTCATACTGGTAATGGACTACATCAGCAAACAGGTTGGAGGGGTCAGAGCAACAAAGCTGCTGTATGCAGACGATGTTCTAGAACTTCAGCAAAGGATAGGAGAATGGAATGCAAATCTGAAGGCACATGGGATGAAACTAAGCACAGATAAGACAGTGGTAATGGCAGCAGATTTGGGAAATCAGAAGAAGCTGAGAATAGAGATAGATGGGAAGATAGTGGAACAGGTAAACAGCTTCAAGTATCTGGGAGGGGTGGTTGAGGAGAAGGGTAGTCTGAATGAAGAGGTCAAAGCTAGAATCAGAGGGGCTGCAGCCGACTGGCATAGCGTATCAGGTGCAGTAGATGACAGAAGAATGCTAAAGAAGCTGAAAAGTAAGGTGTACAAGACAGTGGTGCAACCAGTACTACTGTATGGTGCAGAAACCTGGGCAGTAAAGGCAGAACAGTTGAAGAAGCTAGAGGTGATGGAAATGAAGTGCCTGAGAAAGGTGGTAGGATGCACACTGTGGGACAGGCGAAGAAATGAGGACATAAGAGCAGAAGCCAAAGTAGCTCCAATTGCAGAAAAGATCAAAGAAAAAAGATTACGATGGTATGGGCACATGTGTAGAAAAGCAGAAGACAATCTGGTGAGGGAGATCTGGGACAGACAGGAAGAAGGTAAGAGGAAGCGAGGGCGTCCAGCAAAGAGGTGGATGGATTGTATGAAAGAAGATCTGCGACAGTCAGGCATGAGTGTTGAAGAAGGCAGGAGAGTGGCACTGAATCGAGATTGTTGGCAACAATTAATACAATACCCCGACCCCATGTAAATGGTAAAAAGGGGATGATGATGATGATGATATGACAATATTGCAAGCATGTACACACATAGACATGGGAAAGAGAGAGATGGACAGTGACAGAGAGAGAGACACACACACACACACACACACACACACAGAGTGAGCCATTGATAGGGTTACCCTGAAAGGCACAGAGTGATGTCTTGCTGTGGACACTTACATACCAGTTGAAACCAGTTGCATGTGCCAGCATGAAGGTGAGCTCCATTGTGTAATAGTACTGAGGTAGGGGTTGTAATATGTCATCACGTTTGTGTGTGTGTGTGTGTGTGTGTGTGTGTGTGTGTGTGTGTGTGTGTGTGTATGTGTGTGTGTTTGTAGGCTAAAGTATTATGAGGCCTTTCCCACTCAGTACACTTTCCATTGCCCTACTTTACAAGATCTGCTGATGTCATTCAACTTACAGTTACCTTTGGACACTTGTTAGCCTTATAAGCTCCATGGCATGTGCGATAACTGCGTAACACTGTAGTACAAATAACTAAATAGGTAGGAGTTCTAATCTCAGTCCTGCTCTGTGTGTGTGTGGGGGGGGGGTGCACGAACCATATCTCTGGGGGTGTGGGTTATACATTTTGAGGTGTGTTCCACCCAATACACTTCTCATTGCTCTACTTTACAAGGCCCACTGAAGTCATTCACATTAGAAGTACCTGTATACACTCTTCAGCCCTATAAGTGCTGTGGAGCATGCAATAACGGTGTAATATTATAGTACAAATAATTAGACAGGTAGGGGTTCTAATCTCAATACTGACAACTGTAGTACTGTGTGTGTGTTTATGTGTGAAGCATATCCCTTGTGGTTGTTGTGTGTGTTGGTTATACCATTTTAAGGCCTGTTGACTCCCTCCCCATGGCTTTACTTTAAACAGGCAGTTAATGGCATCTGCCTTACATGCACCATGTTAAACTATACAGGCCATACCAGTCATCTGTAGCACTGTATATGGAATATCCAGATGTTTGCAACCTATATGTGGTGTGTGTCCCCTAACAATGGGCATTTATGAGTAGTCATTGCCATATATGCTGCAGTTACCATAGTGATAGACATGTCAGCATCAGACTTCCTAACTGTCTGAAACATCATGCTGATACAAAGTCTGTTCCTCTATCACTTGTCCAGGTATGTAACAGCAATATATGAGACCAGTTGTTATTTTGGGTGTTTTATCCTACCATCCATGAAGGCATCCCCAAGATTTACTGTTGTAAGAGGTAGTAAGTTATGTCCCCAGCATATAATCTCTGTGGTGCATGTAATGTGCATTTAATGTGCACGTAGCACTATAGTACATACAAGTGGATACGTAGGGTTACTAATCTATTGCCAACTGTGTATATGTTTCTGTATGCAAAACCCCTGTGGCTGTCTTTACTGTGTGTATGCAATGATTATACCATTTTGTGTGCCTCTTTCACCCTGTTAACTCCCCCATTGTCAACCTAGTTCCAGCCCCTACAGATGTCATCCACCATACAAGCAGTTACAGAGTTTCTAACACAAAGGCATTGTGGTGCATGCAATAGTCATACCACTATGCATTGTACATAAATAAATAGGTGGGTCATCTAATATGAGATGTGTCAACTCTGTGTGCATGCGTGTTTCAATGTATGTCCCCATGCAGCAGCGTGTGTGTGTGTGTGTGTGTGTGTGTGTGTGTGTGTGTGTGTGTGTGTGTGTGTGTGTGTGTTTCAGGTGGATTTACCATGATAAAGGCCTCTGAACCTTCAATTGGCAATCCTAACAGCCCCTGCAATTGTTACCCACTTGAATAGTAGTGGCAGACACTGCAACACTACATTACCTCTGTGATGCTTCTGTCATGTATTAAAACTGGGCAGGTAGAGGTTCGGCTATTAGCAGGGGTAGGTCATGAATCTGAGTGTGTGTGTGTGTGTGTGTGTGTGTGTGTGTGTGTGTGTGTGTGTGTGTGTGTGTGTGTGTGTGTGTGTACCAGTATACCTCTCAACCACTCACAGAAAGACATCTGGTCAAAGCCATATGGGAAGCTGGAGCAAACAGCAAACATTGAGCACACCCTTCACACATTGCTGTGACACACATGGGAAATAGATAGCAGAACATGGCATGCATTTGAATGCACCTTCCAAAGGGTATGTGTTGTTACATGATAACATCCATCATTAATCTGGAATGTCAGTCTGTCATGATTTTCCAATACATTAGCCAGAAAGCCACAACTTTATGACAGATGGAAAGGAATTATGTGTCAGACAGCAGGACAATCTGCAGACATATGCAGCGGTCAGAGGTATGGCCACCATTTGTACCCATGCTTCACAAGCTCTTAGAGCAAGAAATGTTTACAAAGCCATAAATAATGGGGTGACAAAGGCCACATAATAGGGACACTTTTCAAATACTGATCCTACAAACTTATAAAGGTGGTAGAATAATAGGCTTTGCATTTGCATAGATAGTCTGCAAGGTATGATGTCTGCAACTCATAATGTCTGTCATTATTTTTTGACACCAACCCACAATGATCTGGCAACAATCTGTCAGAAAAACACAGGTTTATGAGAAAATGGACCAAAGATATGAGGCATGAATCTGGACATTCTGTGGAGATTTGTACAGCTGAGCAGTATGTCTGTACCACCTTGCAGGTTGTAGTCCATGTTTGGCAAGGTATCACCTGTGAACACGACTGAAACAGTGAAAAGAGGTCCCAAGAGTGTAGGACAAGAAACATGTCATACAGTTCTGTACTGATAGCATAGAGGAGTTATTGTACATCAGAAGCACCTTAATGTTATGAGAAATACTGTAAGCTGAAGTAATGTCACACAATGAAGCTGTCATAGTATCAAACCAGAGGAAGTCCTGTGTGTTGCACTTGCTGTGGGCATGCTATGTCCTGCCAACTGTCACATTTCTATACGTTGTGTCCCACACTCCACATTTGATAATTTCACACACACATTGTGTGTTGCCCATGTGTGTACAATATGTAGACATGTGAAGGCCCTGTGACTTCCTGGTGCCCACAAGATAGGTGATGCTGTTGGGGTAAAGTAATGGCTAAGCTTGTGAGGGACCTAGTACCAGTGCTCAAGTAACCTCCTGTGCATGTATGAGCCTGTGGTACTACAGAACACCCAGGTGACATGTATGAAGGCTAGCTGACTGTGTCAAGGGGTATGTATGAAAGGTCACACTGTCTGTCCCCAGTGTCCCTCACACACTGTTGCATGCATACACACCTGGTAAACATGTACATATACAGCTGTATCTTGGCTATGAAAAGGTCACTGTGTTTCTACTCTGCCATACTCATCATTGTTAATGTCAGCAGGCCCACAGCCTACAAATACACAGACACCTGGAACACAAACAGAATACAGTATGTGAGACTGCAGTCCATCAGCAGTACTAATAGCAATAATGCATCATCAAATGCAGACTTCAATGTGTACCCATAACAATTGCCAGCAAGTAACACCTTACACAACATTAGATGACTACACTGTATTATATTCACCCTGTGCATCAGACCCATCTTAGCATGTCCCTGCATTGATGGTATGGATAAGTTGTTTGTAGCACAGGTATCATCACATGCACAGGGTGTGGTGTGGGTTAGCATGAGGCCTAGGCTGGGCCATATGGTTGACAGCATGTGTGTGTGTGTGTGTGTGTGTGTGTGTGTGTGTGTGTGTGTGTGTGTGTGTGTGTCTGGAGGGGTGGTGTTCAACTGGGCTGTGCAGAAGAACTGTGTATGTGTGGTGTGACCTGCATGTGATAGAGATATCTGAGTATTTGTATGCACACAGTCAAGCCATGTGGTTGCCCTACACAGGGGTATGTTGGACAGCCATGGGCCGTACATGGCAGGATGTACAGTTCACTGTCTCCAGCCACGGACACAGGAACTGGTTCTGCCAGGAGTCTCACTGGCACCACCAGGTCCAAGGCCAAATGCAGTACTACTCCCCGATTGTGATTGCTGTCTGCTGGATCCATGTCCCTGATGGGACCAGCCAGGACCATATGCCCATGGTGAGCTCCATTGTGGTGTGGACAGCACCCTCCCTTTGGTACTTCTGGTGGTATTGCCACTACAAAAGTGTGAATCTGCATGGCCACGTGGACTTTCAGCTGATCTTGGTGCTGACCTACATCCACGTGACTGATGCTCTGCTCCCACCTCATGCTCAAGCACAGACATTGCATGGGTGAACAATGGCAAAGTCTCACTCCACCGTCTATCCACAACATCAGCATCATAATAATGTATGGCATAACCAAAGCCAGTCGACCAGACCAAGCAGTATGCAAATCCGCTTAGCTGGGTTGAACGCTGCTTGCAATTAAACTTTTTTGCAATGCTCAAACTGGGTAAGCAGAGCTACGACTGCTAAGCATTGCTCAGTTTTCATTTCTAGACAATTAACGAATTGCACATTAATTAGTCCTTACTGACATATATTAAGTGTAGATATTTTACTTTACATGACATCACCCTATGTTCTTTTGTTACATTACTTTGGAGTGTGACTGTACTGTCTGGGACACGTGTGTTTATTTGACGTCATACATCCAGTGACACTATTTTATCTGTTCCTGTCACTGTACTGCATTGGACACTTGTGTGCAAATGGGGCTTTTATACTTGGGTCTCCACTACAAATAGGCTTCTGGTCAGGCTGGACCACCACAGTTAACATATTTCAATGTATATAAAAGAAATACAAAATATTTACAACATTTCCCTATCACATGTAAAAAGCTGAATGGATAGTATTTGACCCTTGCACCTCATGTACAAGTTCTTGTGTATTAACCATTCAGCCAGTGAGGACCTGCTGTTAAACTGCTATATATACCTCTTTATTTTTGTTTAAGCATTGCTGTGCAATGCACCGCGCTGTTCCAACCAGCTCAGCTAAAGTTAACCTTTACATATAAATGACAATAAACCTTATTTCATAAGGCAATTTTAAATAGCTATAACTCAATATATAACTATCAGCATGTCAGCTGCAGGCCAAATACTCTTCATGACAATCCATGGTAATGTAAAACATGTTATTCTATCAACTTTCGAAGTTTGTAAGAGCAATATTTAAAAAGTGCCCCTAGTTTTGGGCCTTTCTCCCACTTTTCTTTAATGACTTTGTCCAGATTTCTTGCACTAACAGGTTGAAAGGTATGACTGCACTTATAAATGTATATATCTATATATATATATCTATCTATCTATATATATATATATATATATATATATATATATATATAAACAGCACTACAAATTCCACAGAGTTATTTCCCTTATGTTAGATGACCATAATGCATGATATATTTACAAAAGCATTATGAACTCTTACAGCTTAGATGGTGTAGAAGTACATTGCTATGATTGTAGTGCTCAGGGTTCTGGATTTAAGACTTGGTAGTGATGACATTTTTTTCAATAATGTTAAATTACCAGAATGCATGATATATTTACAAAAGCATGAGCAAATCTCACAGCTCATATTATGCAATGGTATATTGATGTGACTGCAGTGTACAGGGTACTGGGTTCAAAACCTGGTAGAGTCTGTTATTTTGTTGCTGGGCAGAACAGGGGCTTACTAAGACAGAGTGAATAAAGCAGTTTTAAGCAGCTGTAAGCAGATTTGCATGGGTTTATGTGATATTAAGCAATGCCAAGAGGTGTCTAGTCCATTTGGCTTCACTTACCGCTGCTTATTCCCACTTAAACCCATGCTAATTTAAAAAAAAAAAGAAAAGAAAAAATGGTGATAGGAAAGTGGTCAAATGGTGGCAAGCTGTGGGTGAAACACTAGGAGAAGCAGCTAGGGATGTGCAGGATGGGTGTAGGAAAGGACCACAGCTCTACATTTCTTGTGCAGCAACAGCTGTGCATGATGTGAACATTTGGAATTTACAGCCTCACATCCCACAGGGAGGGGTCAACAGACATCTGTACAGTAATTTGAGGGTAGATTGATTAATGTCACTGTACATGGGACTGAAATGTAGAGCTATGTATGGTGCAATGATTTTTTTGTGTGGGACAGATGCCCTTTTTTTTAAGGTGAGAGTGGAATGTTGGGGAAGGGTTGTAGGTACATTTGGGGAGGTAAGTTGGGTAGGAGAGGTTGTGTTTGCAGACAGACAAGACCACACAAAACAGCAGACGGGTGGTATATGACACATGAAGGGGGTAAACACCTTGAACAGGGAAGCTGGTTGGGAATCAGAGGCCCATTAGCCCCCAAACGGATACAATGGGACTGAGATCCATACCCATGGGCAGTCATCACTGCACCTTCACGGCCCCAAATGTGGCTGTGCTAGGGCTGGAGAACAGGAGCAGGCTGCTCCTTGAGGTGTGTCAGTCTGCGCTCGATCTGGCTCAGCCATCCATCTAACTCTAAGTGGATGACACTACACATCCTATCCCGAAACATCCTGTGGGTAACCGGTTCCTCTCTGTGCCCATGCCCAGGGGTGTACAGGCCCCATCCCCTGAGGAGGTCCCCCCCAAGGGTGGTGTAGGACCAGCAGAGGGATCAGTTCCAGGTTGGGTCCCAGATGTGTAGGGGCCCAGTGCCATGGCCAGATGAGGCAGGTCAGGTGAATCCACCGAGATCGGCCTTCCCAAACATGCTATGGTGTTGAGGTATGACAAAATGTAATGGTTAGTCATGAAGAAAACATTTCAAAATAAGTTACAGCAGCATGCATGAGTGTTCCAATTAACCCAGAACAGTGGAATTTACACAATTGCATAGTAAAAGAACACATGACTATGGAATAACAGTCAGAATTTTAACAGCATGCCAGTTAAATGTGTGGCAACAGGCCACCAACAATGGTAGTTGAGCAATGTATGTTAATATATAAACAATTAAATATATGAACAATAATAGAACACAAGTCACAACATTAGATTTAGAACAACATAACAGTAGTATATGGATAATAATTATTGATATTCATTGGTTCATAGGTTCATATGTTTATACTAGGCTATTTGCTCTGGGGCATTTTTAAGCCTAGCTGAAAATGTGTTTGGCTCTCTCCACCCTTATAATTTAACTTCTAGAGCCTCTGTCCAGTAGTGCCACTGGAGTGATCCCAGGTGCAAACTTACAGTTACCCATCCACTCATCAAGAGTTCTCTTGAAGAGGGCCAGCAAGGGGCTTTGTCTTACATGAATTGGGATTTTATTCTAGAGTGTGGGAAGCCTTTGGGATATGAATCTATCCCTCCAGCATGTCCTATTTATTGCTATGCTGAGGTTTAAGTCCGAGGAGCATGTGGCTCTAATGGATTTGTTTTTTTAAGGTGGAGCATGTCCATTAATTCTGGGTTAGACATGGCTTTGTAAGTCAGGCAGAGGTTGCCTCTGAACAGGTGGTAAGCAACTGAGTAGAGCTGTAGTTTCTTTAGCCTAGTTGCATAGAGAAACTGTTTGAGGCCCATGACCCTTTTGGTGAGGAACTTTTGGGGTCTCTGCAGCTGCTGCAGGTGCCGGGTAAGGTACATCCCAAATGGGGCATTGTACTCAATTATGGGTCTAATGAGTGATGAGTTTAGGGGCACAATGACCTCTCTAGATCTAGACGAGGACCCTTTAGTTATAAGATGAGCAATATAGAAGGATTATCTGACTATTTTGGCAATGTGATTTTCAAAGGAGAGGTTACTATCAACCTGGGTCCCCAGATCCCTAATTACGTCTTCTGTACTTAGCGGGTTACCTCCTATGTGGTAATTAGTGGGCACCTTGTTTTTCCCAAAGGGGATGACTATGCATTTTTGGCATTACACTTGAGGCCATGGCTCTCACACCAGGCATCTGTCTCCGTAAGACCCTTTTGGAGAATGCTTGTGTCAGCCGGGGAGTCTATTATGGCTCCTAGTTTGCAATCATCAGTGAACTTGGTAAGCCACAGTCCTTTTGTGCTGGCCTATACTTCAGAGAAGTATATACCGAACAAGAGGGGCCCCCAGGACTGAGCCCTGTAGGACTCCACTTGTAACAGGTTTAGAGTCGGACATGGCACTTCCAACCCTTCCACGTGCGTTCTATCCGTAAGCCAGTTTGCAACCCATCTCGTGACATATGGGTTGATAGTAACCACCAATAAACATCCACAAACAAAAGAAAAAAACAAACAACCTCAGCTCCGGAGTAGGACTGGAGCGCCACGTTTAAATGTTGTTTAGTTATTCTGTTCGGCAATAACGAGTACACCAGTACCTTGAGCAAGTGCACCTTTAACCACCTTTAGCCAAACAAGTTGAAAAATGAAATGATACTGGAATCCAAAACAGTTTAAATGCACAATGACTTTTTTAATAAAGTTCCAAAGACAAATCCACGTAGTGTTAAGCGCTTTTCGTTCGGGTAATACCCGAACTTCTTCAGACATATTACTCGTGTTACTGTTGCCCTTAAATAGTCCCCTCTTCATTCCTGTCCTATCAGGAAGAAGTAGTGAACCACTTTTCACCAACAAGACTTATTGGTTTCCAGGTATATAAAACCAAGTTTCTGTTGACAACCAGTGTAAAGGTTAATACATATAGTAGTTAAAGTATACTTTTCTAAGTTTCTATTTTTACACATTTCTTTGATTTTTTTAACCAATAGCCATATCAATCAACTGACTTTCTTATTGCAGTGTTCTTGTACAGTTAATCGGTATATATAAAAAAATCATTCAATATGTATAGAAAAGTATGGAAAAGTATGTAGTCAACCCACCTTTTCTTCCTTTGCACTTCAGTAATAGTCGTGGTAATAGTATACCGGAGTGCAAAGGTACGAATAAGTCTTTAATTAAAGATATTAAAATTAGAAAGCAAACTATTGTTGTTGTGTCTACTCGCTAAAGGGTCAATCGCTCCCCCTAGTGTTATAGTATGGTTTTTACCTAATAACTTTTTACCTATTAACTAATAACAACATTCCTATTTAATACTCACCTAAATAGGAAATGTGTTACTTTATACGAAAAGTTTTATTTGTGTAATATATTTCAAGTATGTTAAATATGTATATATATATATATATATATATATATTTTTTTTTTCAAAATTTTACTAAGTTTATGCATATATTACATGTATCTATGTGTCTATGTATACAAGTCAATAAAATAATAAATAACTCCATTTAATACAAAATAGTATATATCAATATAAAATTATATGTATTTATTATTATTAAAAAATGTGCTTAAAATACAAGTATATTGTATATATTCTTTAAAAAAGTTTATATTTATTTATAAAGGGGTTATTTATAGAACTCTATTTTGTATTCAGTTCTTTTCTTTTTTAAAAAATAAATGTATATAAATCAATATACTCAGTGTCCTATTAAAAAGTTACTATGTTTACCTATATAAACTTTTTAATTTTAAAATACATGCAATACTGCAAGCTTCATTTAACCCTGGATCTGTATGTGCATTTAGTCTTATTTTCCAATTCAATTCATTCCTTTCTACTAGTAATTTGACTAAACTGTCATTGGCCCCCCCATTTATCTTCTATATTCTGCCTAGTCTGTGATATGACCCTAAATTTAAAGTGGCGGCCTTCTTTTTGTTCACAGTGGTTTGCTAATGCATTGTTGGTATTTTTCTTGCTGATAGCATATACGTGTTCATAGGTCTGGTCTTTGAGTCTACGGTCTGTCTTACCCACGTAAAATGCATTGCAAACTTGACATTCAACAAGATAAACCACACTTCTTGTGTTACAATTATAAGTGTGTTGGGTAAAAGAAGTCTCACCTCTAATCTTAAATTTATTACTGTGTATAATATATTTACATTGGTTACAGAGACCGCACTTACGGGTACCCCCTTCCCCTTCTTTCCTCATTCTATCCTGACCTTTTTCTAAAATTTGTTTTAAGTTTTGTCCTCTTCTGAAACTAATGCACGGGTACTCCCCTATGCGGTCAAAAATTTCCTTATTTAGGAACAAATAAAACCAACATTTTCTAACCACTTGTTGTATGTCTTTAGCTACTGGGGTATATGTTAAAGTAAAAGACATTAAATACTTGTTCTTCGTGTTATTTTCTTGCAGGGTTATATCCGCTCTTACATTGTTTACACCCTCTTGTTTCCTTGTTATATTGACTCTACTGTCTGTTCCAGTGTTTTCTCCATTTTCCTCATTCAGCAAGTGGAAACCCAAAATTGGTTTGTATGTACCTTCTGCTCTTTTCCTAATGACCTCCCCAAAAATTCCTTCCAAAAATCTAGCAGGGTAACCTCTGTGTGAAAACATCTCAAACAGAAGTTTAGTCTCTTTCTCAAACTCCTCCTCGATGGTTACCATCCTAGCTGCTCTCACTAGTTGGCCCTTAACCACCGATTTTTTCTGATGTATTGGGTGTTTGCTAGTAAAGTGTAGCAAAGAGTTTGAGAAAGTACTTTTCCTATAAATCTTAGTATTATAAACCCTGTTAGTCTCATCTTTCTCAAGGTCAATATCTAAAAAAATTAATCCTCTTCTCCTGGTAATTTTGAGTAAATTTCAAAAAAGAGGTTGTCTGGTTAAAAAAGTCTACTAATTCTTCAGCCACTTGTTGGTCACCTTTTAACATCATAAAGATGTAATCTAAAAATCTCTTGTAGACTTTTATTACTTTAAAGTATGGACTATTGAAAATGAGTCTGGTCTCCCAATATGCCATAACCAAGTTGGCAAAACTTGCGCCCACTGGTGTCCCCATAGCTACCCCAATTTTTTGTAAATACAGTTTGTTGTTAAATCTGAGGTAGTTATTCTGTAAAATAATGTCTAGCAATTGTTTGACCAGTAGAACCTCATTATCCAAAGCCCCTTTAGATCTCATGTGTTCTACAACCCATTCTACTCCTGTATTGTGAGCTATACTAGGGTAAAGGTCACAGACGTCAACTGTAAGGAAAGTATTGTCCTCCTCGAACTGTAGTGTGTTAATTTCCTCCAGGAAGGACCATGAATCCCTGCAAATTTGACTCTCACCCTTAACATATTTACCCAAAATTGAGTCAGCAAGTTTTGCACATGGGTAGGTAAGAGATTGTCTACCATCCACCAATGCTCTAAATGGGGGGTCCTGTATACTTTTGTGGGTCTTAGGTATACCAAATAGTTGGGGTATCCTAGGTGCTAGTAAAGTCAAGTAGTGGGCCATTTGGCTGTCAATCAGCCCATCTATAAACAGGTCGTCTAAAAACATCTTGATCCTGTTGTATGCCCCATTCATTTCATTAATGCTTACCTCCTGGTAGGTGTCTTTCTCCAACAGTAAAGACATTTTCCTAATGTAATGGTCCCTATACATGACTACTAAGCCCCCTCCCTTGTCTGGTTTCATAGATCTAATAGGTAGTTTACAAAATGATGTTAACAGTTGTTTTTCTTTAGCTGTAATATTTCCCTCCTCTGTGCATCTATTAAAAGAGTGGACTACTTCCCTCAGTTCGTTTTCACATAGCTGTTCAAACAAAGCAATAATGGGGTGTATCGGTGGGTTGTAAGTGCTAGTCACTTTTAGTTCATTATTACTATAGGATGAATTACCCAGTAATGCAGTCAAGTTTAGTTTACGAATAAATAATTTAAAGTAAGTTAAAAGTTCTGCTAAGTTGCATCTATCAGTTGGAATAAAGGTGAAACCCCTTGCCAGTAGTTCTACCAATTCAGGTTCAAGGGTAAAGTCAGTATAGTTAAAGATTGTAAAGTCTCCTTCTTTATTAAAAACCAAGTTAGGTGGTGTGAGTTCTAATTCACATTGCTGCGGGTGTTGTATCTCCTTTGTGGTTGGAACTGAGGGTTCGGTGTCCAGTTGCTTACTGGACCCCCCCTCCCCTTGTAGTTTTTTTTTTTTTTAAACAAGTTTATTGTTTTTAACATACAAAATTAATATCATAACAATCTTATACAAGCAATTAAAATGTAAATAGTTATAACATTTAATAAAACAACCAAAATATTTACAGAGACATCCACTACAAATCAAATCAATTGATTAAACTGTAATGTCTTACTAATGAAACTAAGATTTTTTTAACAGGTTTTGTAAAGTATCCCATATAATATAGTAAGACGTTGTTCTAGTAGTTCTTGACTTTATTGTCATTAATTCCATATGACACACTTCAGTCATAACATTTTTAAATTCATTAAATGAAGGAGGAGTATCTGAAATCCAGTTTCTGGTTATTATTTTTCTAGCCACTGCTAGAATAGACCATAACAAGGGAAGTTTAACTTTTTTAACACTTTTAGGAACAGGAGTGTTAAATAATATAAGTGATTTAGAGACAATGAAATTATCTGTGAAAAGAGCCTGCAAAAAATCATTGATTAACATCCAATATTCCTTCAATTTTATACAGTCATAAAACATATGTGCCCAATCAGCATTTATTACTACATTACATCTCTTACATAAATTGTCTTTATTATTTATTTTATTCATCATTAAAGGTGTATAGAAAGATCTATGTAAAAATTTCCAAGTAAAAAGTCTCCAATTAATGGAAGAAGTAGCTTTATAAGCAGATTTCAATATATATTGTTTATCTTGTTGTTTTGGTGATTCACCATTAATGGAAATGAAATAATTCCAATAAGTATCTGAACTGTAATGAGTTTCTTCTCCAATAATTTTATGTATGTGTGAGAACTTACCTTTATCAGAAACCCTATGTTGTAAATTTAATATCAAGTAATCAATCAGAATTGGGACAGATTATTTAACTGTTAAAGACATTAAATCAAGTTTATTAATAAGATGTTGTCTAAAAGTCTGAATTTCTAACCAACATGCTTCTCTCAAATCAAATTCTTGCTTTAAGAAGTCTAAATTTGTTACTTTGTTGTCAGACAGCAACTGATACCAATACTTTAAATCATTCTCTGTAACTAAAAGAATTCTTTCAGAGGTGGTTGATAAAAGAATACCTTGTGTATACATTATAGGGAATAGGATAAAATTCCATTCCTTATACTTAGGATGCATAAATATAAAATTACGATATCTAATAATAATATTTAATGGGTAACTAGCTATATATTTTGGTGTAATAGATGAAGTACAAAATTCTTTTAATAACCACAACATGGGGTTATTTACAATAGTATTTTTATGTATTAAAGAGATTTTCATGAAGTGAATGCTAATTAGTTCCCAATAATCTTTCCATTTTGCAACATATGACTGATCTATTAACAAAGTAATAACTTTTATAATAGAAGAGATAGTATATAAATTAAAGTCTGGAAATGAAATGCCCCCTTGAGACCAGCTATTAGTATGTTTCTTTAATGCAATCCTAGGTCTATTAGGTGCCCATAAGAAATTTAACATTAGTGAATTCAATTTCTTAATAATTATTTTTGTAGGTGGGAGTATTATTGATTGTATTAAGTATAATATCTTAGGGAATATTATCATTTTAATAATTGTGAGTCTCTCTTCCATGGTAAAAAACATATTGTTCCAGCTATTGAAAAGATTTTGTATATTATGAAGACAGTTACTATAATTATGTATAATAGATTTAATATCTTTAGTTAATATTATACCTAAGTAAGTTATCTGACCTGAGTTGGGTATATATTTGTGAAAATCATTAGTGAGGACATTTTTTCGTGTGTATATAGGTAACATTTTAGTTTTTTCTTCATTAAATATCAAACCAGAGATATTTTTAAAATCTGTCATTTTATCAAATAATGACTGCATGGAAGAGTTAGTTCCTACAGACGTAATTAGAACATCATCTGCGAAAAGTTGAATTTTAGATATTGTATTTTCATCTATATCAAATCCTACTATATCAATGCTGTTTCTAATCAAATTAGCCCAAGGCTCCATTATTAAAGTAAATAATAGTGGAGAGAGTGGACACCCTTGTTTTGTACCTTTTAATATGGGTATTTTTTGTGAGACATATGTTCCTATCTTAATGTAAGCCAATGCTCCTTTATATAGATGTTCAATTAGATTCACAAATGCATTAGAGAAATTTGTACACTTCAATAAGATAAACAAGTAGTCCCAACTTACTGAGTCAAATGCTGAACTTATATCAAGACTAATAAGTGTTAAGTCTTTCTTTTTCCTGTTTGCATAATCAGTTAACGTTAAAGTTCTCCTTATATTATCAAAAGTATTTCTATTTATAATAAAGCCTGTCTGATCTATATCTATTATACCTGGAATGATTGTCTTTAATCTGTCAGCAAAAATACTCATAAACATTTTATAGTCAACATTAAGTAATGAAATAGGTCTATATGAAGTGCATCTGGTTGGGTCTTTAGTGGATTTTAAAATTGGTGAAATAAATGTGTATTGCCAGGATGGGGGAGTTATTAACTCATTTTGAGCTGAAATGAAAACCCTATGCATTAATGAGTAAGTACTTTTAGGAAGAATTTTATAAATCTCTGGTATAATACCATCATTACCTGGTGCTTTGTTTGATTTAAGTTTGTTTATTTGTGTAATAACCTCTGTATATGAAATAGCTTTATCTATTAATTTAGTCTTTTGTTTATTAAGTTTTTTGTTCATGTTTGTAGTTATAAATTTCTTTATTTTATCTTTAGAATCCATGTTAATGTTATTGTGATTAATTTTATGAAAGTGATTTCTAAATTAATCTAATATTTCTGGTAAACTAGAAACATTCTTCTTTTTCCCTGGAGAGAAAATTTCTTTGATATGATTTTGTTTATTCAGCCTTTTTGTTTTATTTTTAAGTCTATGTAAGTATTTGGGACTTATTGAGTAAGACAAAAACTTATATTTCTCTAATGTTATTTTGACTTTATGAGTTAAAATTTCTTTGTATTTCTCATTTAATTTATTTATTTCCTCAATGACTTTTTTGTCCATAATATTTTCTTTATTATTATGTTTATATGAGTCAAATTTGCTTTGAATATCTAGTAATTCTTTGTCCCAAGATTTCCTTTTATTATTATACCATCTGATACTTTGTCCATATAAATATGATTTTAAAGCATCCCAAATGTAAACAATGGAGACATCAGGTGTAGTGTTTAAGTCTAAGAAATGTTGCACCTCTGTAAGTATATAATCTTTATAGTCCTTTAGTTGAGTTAAGTATGCTGGTATTCTTTTGATCTGGACATTATAAGTACTCTTTACCATGAATTCAAAGACAATTGAATTATGATCTGATATAGGACATGAAATGATTTTGGAATTAATTAAGTCTGTTACCATTTGGTTAGAAATAAAGACTCTATCTATTCTTGAATAAGTTTTATATCTGTTAGGAAAAAAGTGTATGGTAATGATTTAGAATCTATCTGATTATTAATATCATTCAAATGATATAAATTAATAAAATCCTTTAAATGTTTTGCATTAGATGTAATTTTCCTTTTTCCTGTAGTAGTAGTATCTTTTTCATGTAGGATACAATTAAAGTCACCTGCTAAAATAATATCTCCTATAGAAAATTATATAATCTTATTGAGATGGTGTTTCACTGTATTAATGCCAATTCCTGGTATCCAATATACATTGATTAATGTATATACTTTCCCATTAATCTGTATTGTAACCATACAAAACATTCCTTTATCATCTTTATAAGACTTAATAATTTTAGGTATGGGCATATTTTTGTTCCATAAGATAGCCACTCCTCTTTTTTTCTGTGTGTATTCTGAGCTAACCAAGGCTGTATATTTATTAGTGCCTAATTTATCTATATCCTTTTTCAGGAGATGTGTTTCTTGAAGGAATATTAAGTTGGCTCTATGCAAATTAATATATCTCATTAAACTTGCCCTTTTACATGGGTTATTCAATCCATTAATGTTTAAAGAAATTCCTTTTAGAGATACCATTTAACTTCTATAAACATATAAAACATATAATCAGAATAACAATTAACAAAATAAGTATTATTATGTCTCCTCCTTTAGGTGTTCCATTAATTATAGCTGTATTTAATGAAAATCTTATGGAATTTTGTGTAAGTTTCACTTTTATTTGTAGTGACAATGAGTTTATAAAATGTGATGTGGATGTCAAAACTATATACATACAACAATAATCAGGTGAAAATAATGTTTGGATTAAACATTGCACCCAGCCTGGAGTTGAAAACTCCAACTTCGAGTAGCAAATACCACTCAAGTTATCCCCCTATCCTAAGCAGCAGTACTTCAGCTGCCACCAAATTAATTCAATACTAACTATTATTAACTAAAGTTAACCTCATTTAACTTGATTATCTATTATAACAAAGCTAAACAATTTTTATAACAGCTTCATATAAACATATAAAACATTTAGAAACAACTAATATTGCTATGTACATCTATTCTGTATAATACACTCATAATCAAAATAGCATTCTAACAATCTTGATAAAGGGAGCAAAGAAGAGAGAGAGAGAGAGAGAGAGAGAGAGAGAGAGAGAGGGAGGAAAAAAAAAGGGAATATCCATATGGTAGTTTAATAAAAATTTTAAAGAAAAAGTTCTTATTATATGTTTATGTTCATTTGAATTCAATAACATATATTATCTTAGGCTATTATGGTTCAGACATTACTTATATTAGGGTATTCCCACTTTCTGCCATAGTAATACAGTTAAAAGCTCTTAAAACTTTAAATTATTTGCACCAAAAGCTTCCTTCTCATATTTATTATTGCCAATTAAATAAAATATTTATTCTCATGCATAAGTTAAAAGAACATACTGCACAGCAATGTTGATTCGTAGTTATACATAAATCATTGTGATGAAAGCCATCTCTATTTTATATATCTGAACTGCAGCTTTAAAATATGTCACATGACAATTTCTTCTGAAATATAATCATAATGATACATGTACTTGTCTGTTAGTCAAGGCAAATGATTTATAACATTATATATGTTTAAATCATAAGCATTTATATACATTAAAGTGCTGCAGTCATGTAAGCTTTCAAAAACAAGTGTACATGTGTTTTACCTTCTATGCCTTCTAAAATATCTCATTAGTTTACTATGGCATATTAAGTCATTTAAAATCATTTTAACTTTTATATTTCATAAATTACATCTTAAATAAGTAAGTTATTATAAAGAAAAACTCACATTTAGGTGTCATAAAGTTCGTTTTTCATCACAAAGTCGCAATTACAGCAGTTCTAGTTCCTGAAACAGTTTACTTCTTGAATCTGCGATGTGTCAGTGTGAAAACAGGGGTCAAAGTTAAAAATGGCTGCTTTCAGCTTCTCTGCGTGTATTCTGAGTGTTGAAGCTTTTAAAATGACTCGAGGACACTATTCACGAGGAAACCCACATCCCAGATTGTCTCCTATAACATTCTGGCAGGAATTTTAGTAAAAGCAAGTGACTGACATTCATTTTGTAATACAAATGAATCTAAACAGTGCAAAACCTTCTCGAAGCATTTTACAAGTCATTACAGTCTCTATGACAGTGAAACCAAGCCTACAGTTGTTTAACATAAACACAACTTATTTTTATATGCTCCATTTCATTTTCTCATACAGATCTTATTACATACACATATCAGTGTTATCAGAAGCTATAATTTTATAGATAAGAAAGAGAGAGAGAGAGAAAAAAAAAAAAAAAAAAAGAAAGGGACCTACAAAGAGTATCTACAAAGATATATTACTTGCTGTTTGTTTTATTAAAGTAGAACATGAAACATATTACTTTCAACTACTTTAGTTCTAGTTAACTGCAATTATATCATGACATATTATTTGAAATCATGCATTAAGTAATTAAGTCATGGTATAATATTTAGCAACGGTATTTAAACAGCATAAATAATTTTAAAGAACTAATAAATTATTTTTCCCCTTATTTCATATTTTCCATCAAACCTCTCTCCCTGCCCTCCCCCACCCCTCACTGAATGTATAGTTTAAAGAGAATGCCATTATTTAAAACAAGAAGAGAAAGGAAATGTATCAAATTACTAACCTTAGGTCTCTTTGTCACAAAGAGAAACAAGTGGATTCATAACAGGTTATTTGTTCCTCAGACAGTTTGATTATTTATAAAACAAAATCAGTTCTTTGCACACAAAAAAAGTAACTTTGAATAAATCCTTAAGATATTTGTGGCTTTCTTGAAAATGTAGTAACTGTAATTAAAGAGTTCAAAGAAATATAGAACATGTCATTTGTTTTTTAGCCTTTTTTGCTTCTCTGAAGTCTTCCAAGAAGTTCCTGTTGCCATCCTCTTTAGCGAAGGGCTTGCCCATTACATATCTTCTATTTTATCTAATATTTTATTTTTTTTAATATACAGCAAAGCAGAGTCCAAGTCTTCAAAAATTCTAGGGCCATCTGGTAAAAAGATTTTCAGTTTGGAAGGAAATAAAAGATGAGTTTTGAACTGTGCTTTCTTAAGCTCTCTTATTAATGGCAAAAAAAACTTTTCTTTTTGTTATTACCAAGGAAGAATAGTCATTGTCAAAACGCACAGTTGCCTCATTAATTTTTATAGGAGCTTTAGCCCATGCAGATTTTAATACCATCTCCTTGTCATAAGATGATAAAAATCTTACAATAACTGATCTAGGATACTTTTTATTTGTATTAGAATTAGAAAGACCTATGGGCTCTTTCAATACCAAAAGAAAATGCTTCTGACAGATCTAAAGTTTTGGGAAGCCAAGTATTTAAAAAGGAAGTAATGTTGTTACCTTCTATATTTTCAGGCAGTCCAAAAATCCTTATATTATTGCGTCTGGATCTGTTTTCAAGGTCATCTAGTTTGGATTGAAGGTGTGCGTTCTGTTTCAATAAAAATTCAGTGTTAATTTCTTCTTCCTGAATTCTGTTGTCCATATCATTAAGAGTCTCTTCTATACCTGTAATCTGGGCTTTCTGATGTTGTAAGTCTTGATGTAACAAATCCATTTGTTTTGTAGTTTTTTCTATAAAGTTATCAATTTTAACATCCAGTCTGTCCATTTTAGTTGTTAGTTGCTGAATTGTTGATAGTAAAGACTGAAGCTCTTTCTTGACGCTGGAATCCTGACTGTTAGCCTTACTGGAACTCATTCTGAACAGAGGCGATGAAAGAGAAATTTCCAAGAAGATTTCTGACAGGAAAATTATTTAAATTTTCTTTCTTTTTTAGATATTATTCAAGATACTGGTATTCCAAACGTTTTTAGAAAGAAAATTATTACAGTAGTTGAATTTTAAAGTAATTATTTCCTGTTAGTGTAGTTATGTTGGTGGAGCTGAAGAAATCTGCTGCTATCCTGTGTTCATCCTTGGCCACCCCCCCCCCCCCTTGTAGTTTTTTGACTGTTGTTGTTGTTGGTTAAATCCATTTAAACCATCACAGTTATTCTGGTCAAAGTTACTATTATATTGTATTGTATACATAGACACGTAGATACATGTAACATATGCATAAACTTAGTAAAATTTTGAAATATATATATATATATATATATATATATATATATATACATATTTAACATACTTGAAATATATTACACAAATAAAACTTTTCGTATAAAGTAATACATTTCCTAGTTAGGTGAGCATTAAATAGGAACGTTGTTATTAGTTAATAGGTAAAAGTCATTAGATAAAAACCATACTATAACACTAGGGGGAGCTATTGACCCTTTAGAGAGTAGACACAACAACAATAGTTTGCTTTCTAATTTTAATATCTTTAATTAAAGACTTATTCGTATTTTTGCACTCCAGTATACTATTACCACCACTATTACTGAAGTGCAAAGGAAGAAAAGGTGGGTTAACTACATACTTTTCCATACTTTTCTATACATATTGAATGATTTTTTTATATATACCGATTAACTGTACAAGAACACTGCAATAAGAAAGTCCGTTGATTGATATGGCTATTGGTTAAAAAAAATCAAAGAAATGTGTAAAAATAGAAACTTAGAAAAGTATACTTTAACTATTATGTGTATTAACCTTTACACTGGTTGTCAACAGAAACTTGGTTTTATATACCTGGAAACCAATAAGTCTTGTTGGTGAAAAGTGGTTCACTACTTCTTCCTGATAGGACAGGAATGAAGAGGGGACTATTTAACGGCAACAGTAACACGAGTAATATGTCTGAAGAAGTTCGGGTATTACCCGAACGAAAAGCGCTTAACACTACGTGGATTTGTCTTTGGAACTTTATTAAAAAAGTCATTGTGCATTTAAACTGTTTTGGATTCCAGTATCATTTCATTTTTCAACTTGTTTGGCTAAAGGTGGCTAAAGGTGCACTTGCTCAGGGTACTGGTGTACTCGTTATCGCCGAACATATGGGTTGATGTTTAAGCTGGTTAGTTTGTTTATGATTCCAGAGTGAGGTATTATATCAAAGGCTTTAGCGAGGTCCAGATATGCAGTGTGGACTGCCTTACCCTCATCTATTGCTTTGGTGACTGTTTCAAAAAAGTCAACAATGTTTAGGAGGCAGGATCTGCCTTTAACAAAACCAAACTGGGTAGGGTTCAGTGTCTGGAGGTTCCCAATGTCTTTGTTTATGAGACCCATAATGATACGCTCCATAGCCTTGCAAATTAGGCTAGTCAGACTTATGGGGCGATAGTTACCAGGATCTGTTGTGGGGTCACCCTTGTGGAGAAGGATCACTGTTGCTGTATGCCATTCCTTGGGTACATAACCTATTTTAAGGCTGAGTTGGAATAGTGAATTTAAGTGGGGGTTTAGTTCTTCCTGGAGCTCATGGAGGACACAGCCCGGTATTCCATCCGGTACCATAGATGCTGTGTTTTGATGGCTTTGTCCTGATTTTGTGCACTAAGAGGTTGACAGGTATAGCTGTGTGTCCAAGGACACAATTGTACCATAATGTTGCCTTATGACACTTTCACAATGCAAGGGATGTGTGACAGTATGTGTCATACAACCCCTGCATTTATTTCAGTCCTAATTCCTGGTTCAGTGTCTGCTGACACTGTTTTACTGTTGTCAGTTGCTTTCAGTGTCTGCAGATACTGAAAGCATTTAAAAAGTATCATATGCCACTTTGAGAGTACAGGGGGAGTGTTGGATCTGTGAACACTATTGCAACATGCACCCTGCACTCATTCAGTGTTCATGTCTGCAGATTCGTCTCAGTAGGGTGCCTTCATTAATATGAAAGGCACGGTGCTGAGAAGGCTATGCAGACATGAACACCATTGACTCCATGTAGGAATAACACTATTCCTACACAGACTTTATTGAATCCTGAAGATAGTGTTCTGAAAACCTGGATGGACTTGTGGAAAGAGGGTTTATAAGGGTTTGTCCATGAGAGTGTAGACCACAAAAACCTTTTTAAATGTAAAATAATAGACATGAAGCCCAAGTGCTTAAACCAAAACTAAGAGGCTTAGAATAACAGATAAATTTAATCCGGCTACTAACAAGCAGTAATACATGCAGCAGAATCAACAGAATTAAAGCAAAGCACATGAACACTTAAGAGCAAGCAGCAAAATCAAAATAAGGTAATAAAGTAGGAGGAACACAATAACAGTAAAAGCAGCTGAGCAAAGTGTATTTTTAGTGAAGAGAGAGGAAATAGAAGATAATTCAAGATTGAGAAAGTAAGGGGGTTACCATTCCCAACTGCTCTTTCTGTACACAGTAGAATGAGTTGATGAGATGGAACTGGGAGGAGTGTCTAAAATCAAAGAAGTAAGGGGGTAGTCCTTCCCAAATGATCTCACTGTACTAAATAGAGTGAGCACATGAGATGGGACTGGGAGGAGTGTCCAAAATCAAAGTTAAAGCAGGAGTGGCAATTCCAATGCACCAGGTTTAAGAATACAACAACACTTTGGTAGGTGGGAAGGGAAAAACAAAATTCAGACAGAGAAACAGAAATATACAATCAAGCAAATAAATAAATGCAGTTCAGTTTTGTTAACTATCACTGAACCAGATCAAATGCAAAAAAGTATACTTATATCAGCTTTATGTATCCATATGGCTATAGAATCAATCACAGCCAGGCCACAAGGAGGTAGTTCTGATAATGAACACAGTCTCAAAGAAATATAACTCTTTATGCCTATAATATAAAAGAAAAGCTAGGCCCCCCAGGCAATCAGATAAACACAAAAAGTTGTTAGACCAGTAGCTCACACCTTGGATGGGGTGGCTTCACAGAATGTAAAGCAACTCCCACTGTGTAACCAGCTAAACAAAGTGCAGACAGAGACCAGCAATATACAATCAAGCAAATAAATAAATGGAGTACAGTTTTAAGTCTCACTGAAACAGATCAAGTTCAAAAATGTATACTTATATCAGCTTTGTGTATCCACATGGCTATAGAATCAATCACAGCCAGGCTACAAGAAGGCAGTTTTGATAATGAACACAGTTGCACAGAAATATGACTCTTTATACCAGCAGTATTAAAGAAAAGCTAGCCCCTCAGGAAATCAGATAAACACAAAAAGTTGTTAGACCAGTAGCTGACACCTTGAATGTGGTGGCTTCACAGAATGTAAAGCAACCGCCACTGTGAAACCAGCTGAACAAAATGCAGACAGAGACGAGCAATATACAAATAAGCAAATAAATAAATGCAGTACAGTTTTGTAAGCTATCACAGAAACAGATCAAGTGCAAAAAATATAATTATATCAGCGTTGTGTATCCAGATGGCCATAGAATCAAACACAACCAGACTTACAAGGATGTAGTTCTGATAATGAACAGTCTCACAAAAATGTAACTCTTTACAACCCGTAGTCTAAAAGAAAAGCTAGACCATCAGGCAATCAAATAATCATAAAAATGTGTTAGATGAGTAGCTCACACCTTGGATGGGATGGCTTCACAGAATGCAAAGCAACCCCCACTGTGAACCAGCTGAACAAAATGCAGAGACCAGCAATATACAATCAAGCAAATAAATAGATGCAGTTGAGTTTTGTTAACTATCTCTGAAACAGATCAAATGCAAAAAAAAGGATATTTATATCAGCTTTGTGTATCCATATGGTTATAGAATCAATCACAGCCAGGCTACAAGGAGGCAGTTCTGAAAATGAACAGTCTCCCAGAAATGTAACTATACCCATAGTATAAACTCATGCAATCAGATAAACACAAAAAGTAAAGGCTGAGAGGTATGTCACCCAACTATATCTATCAATCTATGTAACTATCTATCTGTCCGTCTATCTAATCTATCTGACTGTCTTACTCTATATATAGATGTGTAGTTATCTGTATATATATATATATATATATATATATATATATATATATATATATATATATGTATATATAAATGGCTCCCTATCAAATCGCCGAAGTTTCATAACTCCAAAGATCATATGGCAGAGATCATATGTCCAAAGTTTTGAAACTCCGAAAACTCTTTATTGGGATCGCTGTATAGCACAGAACCCAGGATTTGCTGTTTTCCTCACTGCAGTGTGATCTGTGAGTTGGTATATTTAAGTAGCAGGGGTTGTGGGGGGTGCAGGGGTGGCTTGCCCCCCTGCAAAAACATACAAGTATGTTGTTTTGTTTTATTTTCTTATTTTTTCTGGAATTTCAAAACTTGGGATATATGATCTCGGCAATATGATCTTCTGAGTTTTGAAATATTGGTGATCTGATAGGGATCCATATAAAGGTTGATCTACTTTTATCTACTCATTGGGGGTAGCACTACCTAAGTAAACTCAATGATTAAATTAAATTTGAAAAATAATAATGCCAAATATGGATCAATCCTGTTCTACACTGCAGGATTACAATTATAAATATATAATATGTTTGGCAAACTGACAACTCTGTCCCTCTTCTCCATCTGTTTAATGCTAGCAATGTGTATTATAAACATGTTTCAGACTTTTTATTGAGGGAAACACCCTCCCATGGGATGTCTGCCCCACACTTCTAATCTGTATATACTATATATATATATATATATATATATATATATATATATATATAGAGAGAGAGAGAGACATACACACTACCTCAAAGTTTGCCCTATCTTGAATGAAAAGAGAAATATATTTTCCACTTCCTCTGACTTGACGTGACCTCAGAGGTAGTATATTTAAAAATGGAGTTTGTGGCAATGTTAGCTGATTTTTGTGGATGTAAGAGGGTACAGCCTTTTTATAATAATATATAGTATGGTAAATTCCAACAGATAGTGAATACCAAGCCACTTACCCATTAAAACATACATAAAAACTTTATTTCAGTGCCATCACTTGAGTGCTTTCATCCCGATACCATCAAGAACTTCATCAGAATTAAACAAACTTTTCAAACTTGTTGTTATTTATAATGCAGCTTTAATTAATGAAACAAATAACCTCCAAAATTAAATCATTAACAGGCATACTTAGATTTAAAGAAACACGACAGATTAAAAACATCATAACGTCATATACAATAAATAAGCACTGGGTATGAAATATTAAAAAATAATCTTTAAATCACCTCAAACGTACAATTAATCAGACCTCAGTTTTAAAACTGGTATAATTGAAATAATTTCATTTAACCCTGGTTCTCTTTTAGCTTCCAAAGACAATTGCCAAAATATTTATCTGTATTCTAATGTATTTTCCCATTGTCACCCCCAGATTTTTTTGAATTTATTCAAGAGCAGAGAAAGCAAATTGTCCATTTTGACTTGTACTAATATGTTTTGTTAAGGCATTTGTATCATTATTTTTAGTAACATCATTCATATGTTCATATATATATATATATATATATATATTTTTTTTCAAAGTTCTTTTGGTTTCACCAGTGTAAAAAGATCCACATTTATCACAGATTGCAATATATACCACTCCAATACTGTTACAATTATATTACTGTTTCACTCGTATATGCTTATAATTCTTCTATTACTAATATATGCACACTGATTGCATGCACCACATTTAAACATTCTAGTTTTTGATATTTGTTTGTTACTGTAGTTGAATCCATCCATTTTCTTCTCATACAAGTTTTAAAAACATTTCCCTTTTTTATAAATTAATTTGGGGTGTCTGTAAATACTTTTAAGATCATAGGTAGTTGTTTAAACATATTTTCAATATATCTGGCCTCTTGATTATATTCTAAGCAAAATGCTTTTGTAAAGGAATCATTCCTCTTGTGTTCCATTGGTGGAAAAGTTACAACCCCTTGTGAAATTTCCTTAATAGTAGGGAAAATATTTAATTCCACTTCCATACGATACTTCAGTCTTAATCTCTTCCAATAGAGAATCTGGATATCCTCCCTCGAAAAACATGTTTTGATATTGCATTCATCAATAAACTCATTAATATGAGAGGTCATACTTACTGACCTTGCAAACTGCCCCTTCATGATATTCCTTTTTTGAGAAAAAGGGTGTACACTACTATAATGTAAATATAAGTTACAATAAATAGGTTTATGATATATTCTAGAAGTGTATTTCTTAAACTCAGCATTTTTACAAATTGAAATATCCAGATAATATAACTTACTTTTATGAATTTCATGAGTAAATCTAAACAATGTGGTGGTATCTTGCAAATGTTCAATACATTCTACTAATTCATATGTTCAAAGATTAGTACTAGGCTAACTGCCCTTGTGGACCATTTTAAGCCTAGCCAGGTACCCCATGTGAGACTCAAACCCTGTACCTTGTGTCTTCTATAAGGTAAATGCCTTAACTATTATGATAACCTCCCTACCCAAAGGTAAACTCCTTGAAGCCAGAACCAGTGATCTATGGATGACTTTGGAAATCACTACAGTCCTCCGCTCTAGCAACTCAGCTATTGAAGAGAATGGATATAATCACCAGTCCATATAATACAAATATCATCGAAACAACTGGTATACAGGTGGCATCATTTAAAATATGGAGAATTTAAAACAAAATGCAAATCCAGTAGCTATAAAGTTAATGACAGGACCAAGTAACAAAATAAAAATAACGTTGGAAGCTGCAATCACACAGTTACATAAATCTTTTAAAAGAGAATTTATTGAGGGCTTTTGTCCTATAGCAGTACTTCATCAAAATAAAAATGCACTTCCATACTGAGGTTTTAAATATAGACTTTTCCAAATCAAAATCTATTAAGTCACCTAATCACCTAATTTTATTCAATAAAACTGTAAAAAAATACCTGTTGTCATGAATCATAAAAATAATATATTCACAAACTATAAAATATAAATCTATTGTATATAAACTAATACAATTTTAGCAAATACATATTGAACCCCCATCTAAATGTTATAATTTCATGGCATTGCGTTTTAGCAAAGGCTGGCTAGACACAAATTCATTTAAACCTGGTGCATTGTTGGCATTTAACCTAAGCTGCCACAAAATTTCTTGATGTTCAAGCCTAGTTTGCCAATCCCCTTGTCAAGGGTAAGTGTCATTTTTTCTAATAACCCAAATAAAAATCGGTCAAAATTAATGCAACATAGTGAATGCTCATATAACACATTATTATCATTTTTTTTCAATGTCATATAAATGCTCATAAATTCTTTTACATAACTTTCTGTTTTGCCCACACACAATGCTGGGCAATTCAAGCATTTTGCTAAATACACCATTCTTTTGGTTTGACAGTTACCTCTTGAAAAGTGTACCTTGGTTCTGACTGCATTATTTAAAGTTAAGGTATCCACCACTAAAATAAATGCACATTTTTAGCAAAAAACACACTTTAATGTACTATCTATCTGACTGTTCAAACGTTGTGTGGAATTTGCTTCCATTTCAAAAATATTTTTGAAATCACATGCTGTTTTGTACCATAGTATCATAGAATCATAAGAAGTTACTAGGCTATTGGCCCTGAGGTCCTTACAAGCCTAGCCAAGAATTTAACACGTTCTGAGAAGTCAGCACCCAATAACCCTTTCCAGCAGGGACACAGGTAGAATCCCAGGGGAGTATTTCCTGTTCCCCATCCAGTTATCCAGGTTGCACTCAAAAATGATTAATGAGGTACTCTGCTTGATGTAGAGAGGGAGTCTTTTCCACAGAAGGGGGAGTCTCTGGGACATAAATCTTTCCCACCAACAAGTTCTATTGATGTCACAGAACAGGTTGAGACCATGTGTGCAGGTTACACGAGTAGAGTTTGATTTCCAGATATGCAACAGTCCCATCAAGGTGGGGTCTGAGATTGCTTTGTATGCCAGAAGAGGTCACCTCTAGGAGTGTATATGAGTCTGAGTAGATGGACAGGGCCTTTAGCCTATCTGTGTAGGGTAGATGTTTGAGGCCCTGGATTTCCCTGGTGAGAAACCTATGTGATCTCTCCAGCTGCTGCATGTGCTTTGTGAGGTACATGCCAAAAGGGGCATTGTACTCAATAATGGGTCTTATAAGGGAAGAATACAGGGATATTATGACCTCCTTGTCCCTAGATGAGATACCCTTACTAATGAGGTGAGCCATGTAGAAATTTCCATACAATGGAGGCAACATGATGGTCAAAAGTCAGGTTGGTATCAACCTGGATACTGAAGCCCATCATGACTGATTGCGGGCTTAGGATGTTGTTATTAATGTGATAATTCATGAGGACATCACTCTTCCCAAAAGAGATGATGATGCATTTTTTTGGCATTCAGTTTGAGGCCATATTTTTGGCACCTGTCATTTGTTTGCGTGAGACCCTATTGCAGAATGTCCACATCACTAGGGGAATTGATGACAGCACCTAGCTTGCAGTCATCTGCAAACCTGGACAGCCATAGCTCAATGGTTTTAGCCTGCACCTTAGAAAAGTATATCCCAAACAACAAAGGCCCCAAGAAGGATCCCTGAGGTACACCACTCATCACGGGTTCTTGCAGCTCGCCAGTTTGCTACCTATCTGGTAACACAGAGACTGATGCCTAGTTGAGAGAGTTTATCTATTATACCCAAGTTAGAAACAAAGGTTTTGGCCAGGTCAAGGTAGGCAGTGTGCACTGTCTTCCCCTCATCCATGGCTTTAGTGACTGTCTCAAAGAAGTTGACTAAATTTAACAGGCATGACCTCCCCATGACAAAACCAAACTGTGTGGGATCGACTGTTTGGGGGTTGCCAATGTCCTTGTTAATGAGTTCCATGATAATCTGCTCCATGGCCTTGCAGATCAGGCTAGCTGGGCTAATGGGTCTATAATTTCCTGGATCAGTGGATGCTCCACCTTTGTGCAAAGGGATGACAGTGGCTGTCCTCCACTCAGCTGGGATGAAGCCAGTACTCAGGCTTTGGTTGAATAGGGTGCCTAACGCTGCTGCAACTTCCTGACTGAGTTCATGTAAGATGCAGCCTGGGAGGTTAGCAGGTCCCATGGAGGCTGTACTTTTTTCCTTTGAGAGGGCAGTGATGACTTGCTCCCTAGAGATAAGGGGAGGGGTGTAGGTGCTGGGGATGTCTTGATTTACTGATCGTGGGACAGAAGGGTGATGTTTTCACTGAACCTGTCTGCCAGCAGGTTGGCTATATCTCTGGCGTTTGTGTACGTGGAGTCCTTGACCACCAGTTTTGATCAGATCTGAGTGTCCTTTTTAGATTGCTGACATATGTGTAGAAGGTCTTATGATTGCCTTTAGTAGATGTGGCCAGTTTGGACTCGAAGTTTGCTTTGGAAGATTTCACTAATGCTCTTATTTGCTTGCTCAAGCTAAGGAGAGATTGCTTCCAGTTAGGCACCTGCTCTTTCTTGGTCCTGAGATGCAATTTTCTCCTTTTATAATAGAGTTTATTTATTGTAGATGTCCACCAGACAGGTTTACTCTTCCTTGAGGAGGATGATTTTGTCCTGTCGGGTATTCCTGATTCCATGCAGCTATATAAATGCTCATAGAGTACTTTGATGTAGGTTTGGACATATGTGCCACTTCCTATGGAGGGGGCTGTGAAGCTGTTTATACCTTTCCTCAGGAGGTGTAATCGGCTTTGCAAACGTTTTTTTGTTTGACCCTAGCTAGGGGGGGGGGGGTGGATGGTGACTTCGAAAGTGACCTAGCTGTGTTTGGATCTAACCAGGGAGGATGATACTGTAGGGATGCTGCAGTGGTTATTCATGCTGGTTAATAACAAGTCCAAAATATTTTCACCTCTCCTGGGTGTGTTGAACAGCTAGTCCAAGGCATTTGTATTGAGGAAATCAAGGAATCTATGGGCATTTGTGTTTTGGCATGAGTAGTTCTTCCAATCTATTGTTGGATAGTAAAACCCAGGATCAGGGTAAAGGGTTGAATTTTGACAGATTCAAAGAAGTCCTGATAGGTGGAGTGGGCTTCCTGAGTCAAAGTTGGCAGCTTGTAGCTAGCTATGATTTGAATATGGGTCTTTTCAATGCTTAACTACACCTGGAGTGTCTCCTGCATCATACTGTTTAACCAGCCAGGAGGTGTGTATGTCTTTTATATGTATTGCAGCTCCACCTCCTTTTGCTTTGTTGCTGTTGGTTTGGGGTCTGAATGCATAATAGGATAAGTAATGTGGTATGGCTGGGGTGCTCCCCATAGCTTTCAACCATGTTTCTGTGCCTGCACAAATGTCAGCATCTTCCAGGGTTAAGAATGCTTGCAATGAGTGCAGTTTCATGTTTAGACTCCAAGCATTTAGCAGTATGGCCTTTAATTTGTGTTTTGATGAAATGTTTATATTGGTAGTTTTGACCTCGTGGCATTGCCTAAAAAGGCACTATAGGGGAGGAAACAGCATTTGCCAGAAGCCTGAAGCCCAAGGGAGACAGATGCAGGCCATCTCTGGCAAAGCATCGTGGTTTGTCAATTATATCTTCCTAGGCTGCCAGGTACTAGATCTCCTTGGAATGACACCAGAAACTAAGCAGATTGTTTAAGTCAATCATTTTCTGTTTGTGTTGAGGCATCATTTTGTATGATGGCAGGATACTACTTAAGGCTAGGAACATACCTGCTTGGGACACATATTCAGAGACCTCGATCATGTCTCTCTTCATATAGTCCAGGGAGGTATATCTCGAGTCATTCATGCCAACGTGGACTCTGACAGAGGCATAACAGTACCTGTTGCTGAGAGACTTGAGTGCATTGATGATAGGGCAGATTCTGGCACCTGACAAACAACTAACTGTAACTTTCTCCTTATCCAGCCTTCTGAGGGGCACATCTGTGTGCCTCGCAATGGAATCTCCTATGACTAAAATGTTGGGTTTATGTTTAGGCATTAGTGGCTGTGAGGCACATGTGTGTGGAGTATGTGTGGTGTGTGGTGTGGTGGGCAGTGAAGTTTGCGTGTGTTTTTGCCTCAGGGGTCTTTTTTGTTTTGGTATGTTTTTGTTGAGGACCTCCACATGTGTGTGTGTGGGTGCGTGTGTGTGTGTGTGTGTGTGTGTGTGTGTGTGTGTGTGTGTGTGTGTGTGTGTGTGTGTGTTGTGTAGGTGTGGGTTGTGTTTGATGTGTGGTGCTTGTTGTTGACAACCTTCTCTGTGCCAGATATACTGGCTTGTAAGAAAGAGAGCATAAACTCCATTTTCTTAATGTAATTACATCTCTCACAAATTGTGTTCCTAGGTGGTAGGTGGTAGTAGTAGAGGGTTGTCTGTGTACATGAGGCAGTTGCTACACTATCTCAGGATGCCCATATCAGCCAGACTGGCAAGAGACAGTATAGGAAATTGCCCATCCATATTTGTCAATATCTGAGGGTGAGAGGCCAGAGAGAGCTAAGAGGGCAAAGGGCAGAAGGTCTAAGATTAGTGCAACTAGCTGATTACACAAGTGCTACTAAGGGAAAATTTGTAGCTGGAATACCTCACAAAGGGTTAAAAACAGTGCAGCTGTGTTGTGTGATGTGGAAACAAGCCCAAACCAGCTCAAACAAGTGGTTTAAATTCCACAAAAAATAGAAGATTCTAGTAAGAGAAATCTAGCCAATCCTCCTAGTCCCTGCTTTCTTTACCAATCAGCTTGTGCCAGCCAAAGTCCAGGCAGCCCTGCTACTTTCACTAGCAGAGGAGACAGGTCTTTACCAACACAATATGGCTGCCAGAACACAGAAGGCAAGCACAAGATGGCTGCCAGAACACAGAAGGCAAGCACAAGATGGCTGCCAGAACACAGAAGGCAAGCACAAGATGGCTTTAAGAAACACAGAAGGCAAAAAACAGCCCTGGATGCAGCAAACATGTATCTAGAATATGCTACTCAAATAAGAGTTAAGAACACAGTAAAACTCACAGAAAAGCACAGATTAACCACTTGCAGACAGAAACAGAACTCACAGTATGAAAAAATACAGTTAAACCGTAATGAAATGCAGTAAAATGCAGTTAAACAATAATGAACTGCAGTAAATAGCAATGAAATACAGTTAATCAGTAATGAAATGAGTTAATCAGTAAATTGCTATGAACAGTGCAAATGTGATAAATTACAACAGTAAAAAACAGCTCAAATAAAGCAATTCAGTAGAATACTGTTTAGTACTAAGCTAACTACCCTTGTGAGCCATTTTAAGCCTAACCAATTATCCCTTGTGAGACTCAAACCTTGCATCTTGTGTTTACAAGGCAAATACCTTAGCCATTAGGCTACATAAGGCTACTGAGAAACAGTAACACATGCGGCCAACTAAATGCAGTTGAATACCTAGGCACAAGCAGTAAAATGAAGTAGGAGGAGGCACTTTTTTAAGTAGGAAGTAAGGAGAAAGAAGATAATTCAAGGTTAAGAAGCTAAAGGGGTGGACCTTCACAGTTGATCTCACTGTACTCAGTAGAATGAGCTGATGCAATGGGAATGGGAGGAGTATCCAATATCAGATGTATAGTAGAGAAGGGCAACTCAAAAGCCACCAAGTTTTAAAACCACAGCAACAGGTGGATGGGGATACAAGATCAAAACAGAGGTAACGACTGAATTCACTAAGCCAAAAAAAAAAAAAAATACAATTGCACAGTTTAAATAGCTATGCAGAAAATATTTTTAGTTAATCAGAAGTGCATAAAACACCAATCTATCAATTGAAAGTAAAACTAATCTTTTATGTTCTATTAATTTAACATTTAATTTAAAAGTATGGAAAATATTTACTTGGAAATATATCCACAGGGCATTTATTACACCTGATAAACTAGCCACATTTAATTCACTTGATAAATCCATTTGCTGGAGATGTTCCTTAAACTGTAAAGCTGATTGGTTTCATATATTTTTTGATTGTATTAATATAAAAAAATTCTGGGAAGAAATTACTATTTTTCTCCAAGCTATTTTCACAGATACCTTTATTTTAACCAAATCTTTAGTCCTGTTAAATGTGAATGATACTATTGGAATGAATAAAAAAGATCTATACCTACTTTGGTCCATACTAGCTGTGGCAAGGAAATGTATAACTAGAAAGTGGAAGTCTTCACAAGAACCTACTCTGGAAGAATTCTTGAGATTGATGGAAGAAACAGCGACATTAGAAGTTAACTTGAAGGAATCGAGAATTTCTCCTAAAACATGGATAAACAATCTTTGGAAAAAAAGTTTGCTCTTATTGAGACATTAAAACTGAACTCTTAACTATTTAATGTGTAACTTTATGTTATTAATTGAATATTATAATTTTTTACTACTTTGTTACTAATTTTTACTACTATGTTACTAAAATTTAATACATTGTTTTCTAGTCCTGAGGAGCTGCTCTCCCCGGGTCTCTGCTGAAAATGAGGCAAAAGCTCAGCCAGACTAACCAGGTTAACAAATGTAAAATAAATAAATAATGTGTTACTAATTTCATATTATTATTATTTTTTCCCTCTTTCTGTTCTGGTCAATTGTACATAGTGTATATAAAGGCTTGCAATATTTGTCTCATTGATGATTGTATTGTTAAACATTATAATATTTGGAAAATAAAAAAATGATTTGAGTAAATAAAAAGAAATGCAGAAAACAGTTGAAAATAAACACTTATCTTTTGTAGTCTCACAGCAGTACTTGTAAAACAGCAGAGCAAGTTCAGAAGGCCTAACTCACTGCAGGCTTGAGCAAAGAAGCACAAACTGGATTAAACACTGGCTATTTAAGGCAGAGAAACAGGAACCAACCAAATTATCCATTCAAAAACAAAGCCCTGTAGCAGTAACTCCAATCAGATCAGACCAAATTGAAACCCTCTCCCAAGAAAGAAACAGCTCGGCCTTTCTAGACAAAAGATTAATTGTACTGCAAACTCTAAAGGTCATAAACAATATTAGATTCAGCTCTATGCTAGTATTTTACAACTGCAGCAACAAGTAAAATGAACAGAACAGAGAAACAAAAATGAGAGAAAGATCATAACAGAGGTAAGGATTGAATTAACTAAGCCTAAAAAACAGTTGCACCATTTAAACAGATATGCAAATATTGTTTTAGTTAATCAGAAGTACACAAATTTAAAATAAACATTTATCTTTTATAGTCTCACACCAGTTTTTATAAATCAGCGGAGCAAGGGCAGAAGGCCTAACTCATTGCAGCTTTGAGCAAACAAGTGGTTCCCTCCCAACGAGACTATAGATCACAGGATCCACCTTAAGTATATTCCAATATGAATAGCGGTTCCCTACCAAACAGATTATAGATCACAGGGGCAACCTTAAGTATATTCTAATTGTTCCCCACAACATGTTTGATGTCACTGGTACAACAATTTTATTCTATGACCATAGAATGTTCACATTTTTTCTGTGGGAGAGCAATTCTTAAAGACCTCCTTCATGTCATTTTTGGGTAGTCCCCTCACCTAATAATGGTTTGCATTTACCACCTCATTCCAATAATACCTATTCCACTATATTGCAGACTAGATCTACAGGATAACACCTGGAAACAAACATAATGGAAACAAATTCCAGTTCCTTAATACAATTGTCTTTACTGGAAGTCATAGGTTCATAGGTCCATTGGTGGTTACTAGGCTAACAACCACAAGGGTCTTTTTCAGCCTAGCCATGCATCCCAAATCTTTGACAAGTTCTGGTACCCTTGATAAGTGTAAGCAAGGACTTGGGAGATGAAACAATTACAAGTAGGTGCCTGGGCTCAAAAACAGTAAGTAGTGGGTATAATTGTGGGTTAAAATACTTTTCTTTTTGAATGAAAATGATAAAATATACCGGATAGTGCCAATGGAATCCTCAGCCAAATAAGAGAGCAGTATGATGTATAAAAACGCTGACGGATTCGGTAACCAGGAAACAAGAACCACTTCAAGATGTCATGCACGAAACTCTTTTATTCAGTAAAATAACGAAACAGATAAGCGCTTTCACGCACCGATAGTGTGCTTCCTCAGATCTTCACATTTAAACAATGAACGTGGAGAGTATATATACCCAGCAAAAATTCAATTAAACAACCAATTAAATAATCAACTCATTAGTTCAATTGATACAAAGTGATAAAAGGAGAACACTGTGTATGTAGGGAGGCATTCCAGGCTAGCTCAAGTAAACTTTTTTGCTCTGTTATATTTTTGCTCACATCATGAAGATGCACCCATAGCTAGATTATATTATATTTTATCCAAATGTTTCCATTCAACTAAGAGCATTCAATGAAAATAAGTATATATATACATAAATAAATATGTGAGATAAAATATATGTAAGTAAGAATATATATGATATATGTAAACACATAAAATGCAAAAGGATATAAAAATCACAACTCTTAAGTAGGCTCATATATATGAATATTACATACTGCACAATATTATTCTAATTTGAGATTATCCTATTTCATAGATGTACTATTCAATTTGGCCATTCTTGGTGACCATGTATCCATATGTTTATATAAATTTCATAATAAAAATAATAAAAATGTTTGTTCATATATATAACTAATATTGTGCATTTATATGTTAGGTAAGATTTTCAAATATATGGAAACAAACAAGTAAATAAATAAATACTATATCGATTATATAATGCCCATATCCATCTATGTAGCATTATCAGGTAAACATATATGCAAATGAACATAATATAAATATAAATATAAATATATAAATATAAATACATATGTATAAATATATAAATATATAAATATAGCAACATATAAATATGTAAATAATTAACTATACAGAATATACTATTAAAATCATTAAAAACAATCATTAAAATCATGTAAGAAATATATGGAAAATAATGCACAGTAAAATCTATCAAATGTTGCTTGTATTAAGTTAATAAAACAAAATTGAGAAAATATATATAACTAATTCATGTATATATAGTATGTGTCCATAAGGTATCTAAAACATAGCGACATCGATGTTGTGCATATATCAACTTTAAAATGCATTACTTATATATTCTATTGTCTAACACTGGTTTAGTGGAAATAGTCTGGTTCAAACCTGGGTGTAAGTGAGCACCCAACTTTAAAATCCATGATAATTCAACATTCGCTAAAACATTCATGTTATTGCCCCATCTCTTGTTTAAACATACTAATTGAAGTACTCTGAACTTGAAACTATGCTCTCTATATTCAATCACATGTTTAGCTAAAGCATTCTTGTCATTCTTTTTCTTCATATCATAAACATGATTATATATTCTTTGCTTGAATTTTCTCTTAGTTAAGCCAACATAGAATGCTTCACATTTTGTGCATGTCGCTAAATAGACCAAGTTCATAGAGTTACAACTTGCATAAGTTAGTCTATTTAGCGACATGCACAAAATGTGAAGCATTCTATGTTGGCTTAACTAAGAGAAAATTCAAGCAAAGAATATATAATCATGTTTATGATATGAAGAAAAAGAATGATAAGAATGCTTTAGCTAAACATGTGATTGAATTTAGAGAGCATAGTTTCAAGTTCAGAGTACTTCAATTAGTATGTTTAAACAAGAGATGGGGCAATAACATGAATGTTTTAGCGAATGTTGAATTATCATGGATTTTAAAGTTGGGTGCTCACTTACACCCAGGTTTGAACCAGACTATTTCCATTAAACCAGTGTTAGACAATAGAATATATAAGTAATGCATTTTAAAGTTGATATATGCACAACATCGATGTCGCTATGTTTTAGATACCTTATGGACACATACTATATATATACATGAATTAGTTATATATATTTTCTCAATTTTGTTTTATTAACTTAATACAAGCAACATTTGATAGATTTTACTGTGCATTATTTTCCATATATTTCTTACATGATTTTAATGATTGTTTTTAATGATTTTAATAGTATATTCTGTATAGTTAATTATTTACATATTTATATGTTGCTATATTTATATATTTTTATATTTATACATATGTATTTATATTTATATATTTATATTTATATTTATATTATGTTCATTTGCATATATGTTTACCTGATAATGCTACATAGATGGATATGGGCGTTATATAATCGATATAGTATTTATTTATTTACTTGTTCGTTTCCATATATTTGAAAATCTTACCTAACATATAAATGCACAATATTAGTTATATATATGAACAAACATTTTTATTATTTTTATTATGAAATTTATATAAACATATGGATACATGGTCACCAAGAATGGCCAAATTGAATAGTACATCTATGAAATAGGATAATCTCAAATTAGAATAATATTGTGCAGTATGTAATATTCATATATATGAGCCTACTTAAGAGTTGTGATTTTTATATCCTTTTGCATTTTATGTGTTTACATATATCATATATATTCTTACTTACATATATTTTATCTCACATATTTATTTATGTATATATATACTTATTTTCATTGAATGCTCTTAGTTGAATGGAAACATTTGGATAAAATATAATATAATCTAGCTATGGCTGCATCTTCATGATGTGAGCAAAAATATAACAGAGCAAAAAAGTTTACTTGAGCTAGCCTGGAATGCCTCCCTACATACACAGTGTTCTCCTTTTATCACTTTGTATCAATTGAACTAATGAGTTGATTATTTAACTGGTTGTTTAATTGAATTTTTGCTGGGTATATATACTCTCCACGTTCATTGTTTAAATGTGAAGATCTGAGGAAGCACACTATCGGTGCGTGAAAGCGCTTATCTGTTTCGTTATTTTACTGAATAAAAGAGTTTCGTGCATGACATCTTGAAGTGGTTCTTGTTTCCTGGTTGCCGAATCGGTCAGCGTTTTTATACATCATACTTTTCTTTCTGACATAAAATTTATTAAAAGTATTATATTCTGCAACTAATTTCACATCCCTTTTCTCGTGATAAAATAACTCTAAGTTCAGTTTTCTGGTAAATAATTTTACCTCAGAAATACAGTTAGCTACATCATTTCCCATATACATAATAGCAGTTTCACAAAAATAAGGGAGCAAGTTGCACCAATAGTTACCACACTATTTTATCCCAATATATAGGTGCTGACTTTGAGGGAACATGGGCCAAATTCTTGGCTAGGCTTATAAGGGCCTCTGGGCCAGTAGCCTAGTATCACCCTATGAACCTATGAGCTGATATATATCCTTCAGTTTATATATATATATATATATATATATATATATATATATATATATATATATATATATATATATATATATATATATATATATATATCTATATATATATATATATATATATATATCTATATATATATATATATATATATATATATATATATATATATATATATATATATATATATATATATATATATATATATATATATATATATATATATATATATATATATATATATATGGGATCCGTACTGATCTCTGATGGCACTTTCTGCTGAAGCAGAAATCAACGAACATACTTAACCGAAAATGCTGTTCACTGAAGTAGCACTTTCGGATAAGTATGCTAATTGTGCCGGTCGCACTATGGTGCGGATAAGAGAAAATTCACTTTTCCTCACTGTAGTGTGACCTCGGAGTGAGAATATTAAAGTAGGGGGTGTGCTTGCCTCCCCTGCATAAAAGTAGATTTATTGTTTTTTTTTTTTTTTTTTTTTGTAACACACTTTAACGAAAGCGCTTTTTTGGTGAAAGTGTTTTCGTTAAAGTATGTTTGGTTATTGTGGATTCGGGATGTTGAAGTTCCGTTCAACAGTCTTAGATCTATAGATATATATATATATATATATATATGTATGTATGGATATATATATATATATATATATATATATATGTATGTATATATGTATATATATATATATACATATATATATATATATGTATACATATACATATATATATATATATATATATATATATATATATATATATATATATATATATATATATATATATATATATATATATATATATATCCTTCATGAAATATAGAGTTGTATTTCAGAACTATCTCCATCAGTTCATATACAATATGAATATCTTTCTGATTTAAAAAATTAGAACTAGCGAGGGCTTCTTCAAATCATATTACACCCTGGTTGGGAGAATAACTGTAAATAAGCCCACAACATCTATAGTGACACATAATGCTTCTTCCTTAAAAGTTACATTATTGTGCCTACTTAAAAAATCCCAGGAATCGTGCAGTATGTGGATCTTACAACAAACGGGGTTAATTTCTATCAATGAACACTGCTAGAGGATATGTTTTAGAATCACTAGCTATAACTATTAACCTAAGAGGGGTTGCACATTTTTATGGACTTTGGGGATGCTAAAAACTGCTGTTATCCTGGGGTACCTGTTAAATTCAGAAGAGCTTTTGTCAATAACTTGTTGCATAAGTATATCATTTAACATTAAACCAATGTTTTGATAGGTAACATGCACTTCATTTGTAGATACCATTGAATATGTATCATCTTCACCTAAAGCACTGAGCATCCTCCCTGAATAATCAACAGTGTCCATAATCACTATCTCACCACCTTTATCTGGTTTCATAATACATAATTCGGCATTTTGTGTCAATTCAGCACACAATGCATATTCAACATCAGACAAATTAAAGACCATCATTTTATTAAAATTCGCCAAAGCTCTCATTTATATTTAACCAAACTTTCAACATTCTGTAACACAGGGTGTAATGGAGGGTTATAAATACTTTTATTTTTAAAATTAGATTCAAAACAATAATTTTGGGTGTCAAATATAGTTTCAAAATTAATCCTGTGTAAAAATAATTTAAAATCCACCAAGGTCTGAGATTAAAAGTTTGAGATGGAACAAAAGAGAAACCTTTGTTTTTAATAGAAAAAATGTGTATAGTTAAGACAAATATTGCTAAAGTTAAAAATCTTAAAGTTATCATATACAAAAATTACCCTGTCTTGCACAAATGGTTTCATCTCTTTCCCCTTCGCCTTCCTCTGAAGCTTCTTCTCCTGTTGGGAATTGACTGATATTCCGCAGAGACCTAGCCTTTGTTCATTAATTGGCTGGACCATCTTAGAGGGGGAAATTCTAAAGGGTCATCTAAGTGACTAGTTAAATCCTTCACCCTATAATTTATGCTGTGTGGATACTAAGTGTCTTTAGCACTACCATTATTCCTGTCAATGATGAAACTATCGTTTCTATTGTTGTTGTTAATTGTATAACTGTCATCATGTGAGGTCCCGTTAACTTCAGTAAACGGTACACACGATTAAGACGATACTCACATTTGTCTCTACGGAGCTTTACTTCTTTTCGTTTTGTAGAGGCATTACATTTTTCATCAACATCTAAAAAATGTACAAAACTTGTCTTTATATTTGTCTAGCATGTACAATAAATCCTCCTGAATACATTTATTTAAAGATGCATTTTCTGCAAACAAAGTCTCCAAAGTTATTTTATTATGCAAAATAAGAGCCCTCATACGTTCAAAGCCCCACCAATCAAACATCTCAATTAACTCAGAATGACGCATGCTTCCTTTAATAGCATTATTTGGATACTTAAACACTCTTAAACCTTTGGGGACCTGATTTTTTCCTAAACACTTTTAAAAAGCAATTATCCAACAACAATGAATGGTAATTTAGCAGCGTCCATTTCAGCTGCTGTGTTACCCAGACAGCCATACTTACATTGTATTAAAGAGATAGGCTTGGATTATACTGCATGACTAGATAGTGATACTGACACGTGTTCAACAAATGACCATTAAGGTAGTATTTAATGTCATCCAAGGTTACTCTGTGCTTTAGCTGTTGATTAGTAGAGGATTACACAGTTTCTTTTTATTTTTTTTGTGTTCATTTCCTCTTGTTGGGACACTGTTAATACACTCAAGAATGCAGGACATGGTAAATAAAAAATAGCCTTGTTTTTCGGCAGTATACTAAGTGCAGAGATGGCAAGGTCTCTCTGCAGTATACTAAGTACAGAGAGGGTCCGGTCTCTCGGTAGTATATTAAGTACAGAGATGGCTCAGTCTCTCAGCCATATACTAAGTCCACAGATGGCCCGGTCTCTCAGCAGTAAACCAAGTACAGAAATGGCCCAGTCTCTCAGTAGTATCCTAAGTACAGACATGGCCCTGTCTTTCAACAGTATACTAAGTACAGAGATAGCCCAGTCTCTTGACAGTATACTAAGTACAGAGATGGCTCCGTCTGTCGACAGTATACTAAGTGCAGAGATGACCCGGTCTGTCAAAAGTATACTAAGTGCAGAGATGGCCTGGTCTCTCAACAGTATTCTAAGTACAGGGATGGCCCAGTCTCTCAGCAAAATACTAAGTGCTGGGATGGCCCGGTCTTTTGGCAGTATACTAAGTGGAGAGATTGCCAGGTCCCTCAACAGTATACTGAGTACAGAGATGGCCCAGTTTCTCGGCAATATCATAGTACAGTGATGGCCTGGTCTCTCAGCAGTATACTAAGTATAGAGATGGCCCAGTTTCTCAGCAGTATCATAGTACAGAGATGGCCTGGTCTCTCAGCAGTATACTAAGTACAGAGATGGCCCAGTTTCTCAGCAGTATCGTTGTACAGAGGTGGCCCAGTCACTCGGCAGTATAGTAAGTACAGAGATGGCCCGATCTCTTGGCAGTATACTCAGTGCAGAGATGGCCTGGTCTGTCGATAGTATACTAAGTACAGAGATGGCCCGGTTTCTCAGCAGTATTGTAGTATAGAGGTGGCCCAGTCTCTCAGCAGAATAATAAGTACAGAGATGGCCTGGTCTCTTTGCCGTATACTGAGTAGAGAGATGGCCCAGTCTCTTGGCAGTAAGCAAAACAGACAAACTATACATACCAAAATATTCTTATTTCTTTACCTCATAGTTGCATTTCAGAGACTGTACCACACTTACCCCTGAGTCATAAGGAAAGAGAAACAAAACTTGGAGTAAAGGATGTGTTTAGCATATTTAGTGGGCCCTATTAAAATTAAGAAAAAATGTACTTCACTGTGGGGGTGGGGGCACTGTAGGTCTGCTGTCACTAGTGGGTTCTGTGGGTTCTGTGGTTCTACCTATTTACCTTCTTCTCAGCCAAAAGCTTAGTAAGAACCAGTGAGCATGTGAATGTAATGCAGTTTCTATGTTATACCTTTTCTGAACAGTTGGCATTGAATGATTTTTTTTTTTTTTTTGGTTACTGAGTAAGAATTCAGTAACAGTGAATACTACCTTCATGGACTGTTGTCATGCCTTCTATTTCCAAGTGAATACACTTTTTTTTTCACGTAATCAATTCACATGGACCTAATTGATTCCATTAGCATTAGCTTCTGTTGTTGTATTTTCCTCGCTGAGGGCAAGAACTCCCCTGATGTTTCTAACTATAGAGACTCTGGACTTACTATGTCCAGATTTAATCTTTATGCAGCACATGTTGTTAGAAAAGCCAGTCTTATTGCTAACAGAATTAGTTTTAATAAACAAGTTACCTTAGCTGACTCAGTGGCAATTGTCCAGAATTCAGTTAAAGTAAAATTGAACTAAAAACTTTGTATCTACATCCAACCTGCCAACAATGGTTTGGATAGTATGCATCCATTATCTGAATATGCACTCTTTCCAATTCAGGCTTATCGAAATTACTATACCTGCATCGATGAATCACCATGTTTTTCAATTTGTTCATTTGCATCTTATTATTCCCTCATGTGCGTGCAAAAACCACCTGCATCTATTTATGAAGTTATTTCCATACAGTGAGTACAGGGAAGTTTAGGATATTGCTGTGTAAAGTTTAAGGTAGCTCTGAGTTGTGTTGCTATTTGTTACTTCAGATTCTCTTCAGGGTGTGACTGTGTCACTAGTAGTTTAAAGGAAATAATGTGCATAGTGAGTGATTGTTTCTCTAGGTAACTTACATCTTAGACTGTAACCATTTCATTGTCAAGAATCATAGGACATTATTACACTATTGGCCCTGATGCCCTTATAAGCCCAGCCAAGAGTTTAGCCCATGTTTAGACAAGTCAGCACCCGATGCCCCTGTCCAGCAGGAACATAGGTGGAATCCCAGGGATGTATTTTCTGTTTCCCATCTAGTTATCCAGGATGCAATTAAAAAGGGGTAAAGAGGTACTCTGCTTGATGTGGAGAGGGAGTCTATTCCACAGATGGAGGCGTCTGTGGGACACAAATCTGTCCTGCCAACAAGTCCTATTAATGTCACAGACCAGGTTGAGGCCACACATGTGGGTTACTCGAGTGGAGCTTGACTTGAGGATATGCAGCAGTCTCATCAAGGCAGGATCCAAGATCACCTTGTATGCCAGGCAGACATCACCTCTGAGGAGTCTGTATGAAACTGAGTAGAGAGATAGGGCTTTTAGCCTATTTGTGTAGGGTAGATTTTTGAGGCCTTGGATTCTCCTGATGAGGATCCTCTGTAGTCTCTCCAGCTGCCGCATGTAATTTGCGAGGTACATGCCAAATGGGGCATTATACTCAATAATGGGCTTTATAAGGGAAGAATACAGGGATGCTATGACCTCCATGTACCTGGATGAGACACCCTTACTTATGAGGTGGGCCATGTAGAAAGCATTCCATACAACAGAAGCAACAAGGCGGTCAAAAGTCAACCTGGGTACTCAAATCCCCATGACTGATTGCATGCTTAGGATGTTGTTATTAATGTGATAATTTGTGGGGACGTTGTAGAACAGATCATGTATATGTACCTTTAAGAAGCATTTCCAGATGTAGGCACATGCGTATAAATTGTGAGCATATGCAGGCAGCAGTGTCATTTTGAGAGAACAGCTAGAGTGTTAACATGTATAAGTGAGGCAATTAGTCTGTTTATAAGTTTATTTAAGTCTAAGTTATACAGCCTTATTCCTGATCTGTTTGTGTGTAATAAAGATGCTTGATTTGAACCCAGAATCACTTGTCTGTTTTATCCTGATTGGACAAGCAACATGGCGTCAGCAGTGGGATAAGAGTGCAACTTCTTCAAGCCATGAGGTGCAGAGTTGAAAGTGAAGGCAGACTGAGCTGGTTGAGTGAAACAGAGCTCAAACAAAAAGGACCAGAAATGAACTTAAGGTAACCAAAGCTTGCACAAATGATTTATTTGGCAATGAAAATGAAACAGAGCATTTGTAAGGCACAAAACGTATTATTAATCAAATGAGTTGCACAAAATGCATTATTAATTAAACTAAATTTTCAAAACCATGATATTTGCTAAAACTAGCAGATATATTCATGTGGGGCTCAGAATTACCTGTGGTTTGCATAACAAGCATGTTTAAAATAAAATGAGCACAAGAAAAGTATATTGAGCATGATAAGAGATTAAATGGGCATAATGAGTACAATAAAAGGGCAAAACAAGCTTAAAGAGCAAGCAGACTGCATGTTTTATAGTAAAGGACTGTGTTAGGGCACAAACTACTATTTCACATTGACCGGAGCCATTCAAAGCATAAGTAGAGTTGTTTGAAGTATCTCAGAGTGTGCAGTGTTTGTACGGTGTGTGCTTTATTATGGTACAATTATTTCAAAGAGTTTGCTGTGTGCAAAGTACAGTTATATTGCAAAGTGCAGTCAAATACAGGCATTTCAAAAAGTTTATTGTGCTGTGTACATTTATTTTCAGAGTGCCACCATTTCAAGGTGCTACTTACACTGTACAGAGTTATTTGGCAAAGTGCAGCCATTTTGGAGTGTTCTTGTGCTGTGTACAGTTTATTTGCAAAGTGCATTCATTTCAAAGTATTTCTTACTCTGAGAATCTTCTGCTGTGTACAGTTTATTCACAAACTACAGTCATTTCAAAGTGTTTCTTACACTGATAAGGAGTGGTTTCATAAAGTACAGAGATTTTAAAGTGTTCTTGTGCTACACAGACTTGTTTGGCAAAGTGCAGTTATTTCAAAGAGTCTGTTGTGCTATTGGGCATAATTACAAGTTCTAGCATAATGTTCTGGCATATATTTATGTGTGTATGTTCATATGTAATTTCAAGCACCTTCACTACTATGTGTTAATATGGTGGAGGCATTTTGCAGACCCAGTCCACTTGTGTTTGATCAAAATATTGCAGAGAATTGGAAAGTATTTGAGCAGAAATATAATAGTTTCATACAAGCAGCTTTTTCTGACAAAGATGCAAGTACAAGAGCATTCATTTTGCTTAACTTACCTGGGTCAGATGCCACTAAAAGAGAGCATTCATTTGCATATGGACCAGCAGTATTTGCAGGACAGGGGGAAAGCTGCCATATTGTAGTAACAGCTGAATGAAGAGACAAACCTGAGTGCTTGAAACGTAATTTAGAGAAACGTGCAACCCCCAGACAAATGTTACATTAGACAGACACTTATTTTATACAACAGACCAAAAGCCAGGTGAAACATTTGCAGCTTATATCACTGACTTGAGAAATAAGGCTAAAACATGTAGATTTGGTGACTTGAAAGATGAGTTAATAAAGGACAGGCTAGTGTATAATGTTAATAATGCTGCAGTGAGAAAGATTTTGCTTCATGACAGTGATTTAATGTTAAGCAAAGCTATAGAGATTTGTCAAATTCATGAGCTCACAGTAAGTTAACCAACTATGCTTGCAAGTGATAAGAGCATAGTTTCAACAGCCTGCAGAGCAAACATAGACAGCATGCAGCATGTGGCTAGCCAAAACAGGCCTAAGCAGTTGCAAACCCTGCAGGTCTTTTTGGGAGGAACTGTAACTTTCTAGCAAGTTCCAAGTCTAGTTCAACAAAATGGACATGCTCAGTGTTGTATAAAGGTGAGTCAGCAAAACCAAGTCAAGTTTTATTGTTAACTGTCATAATTGTGGAGCCAATCATGAGTCTTAAAGAGAGAAGTACTTAGGATTTGGTCAGCAATGCCACAAGTGTAAAAAATCGAACCACTTTCAAAGGTTTTGTAAATCAAGCAAGCCTCATTCAGTTATTAAGAGAGGTCACTCAAAAAAGCAAGTTGATCATGTAAAAATCTGCAACCCTACTTTCTATGTAGACGGTGCATAAGTGGGTGGTGAATAGGTTAGTGCAGTAGATTTGTTGGCAAAGAACAAAGTATTTTGTACTGTCCTGATCAATGGTAAACCTACGGAGCTCAAAGTAGACAATGGTCCAAAGTGTAATGTAATATCAGCAGAAACATTTGCTAAAGTGAGAAATGGTGAGCAACTTAATTTGGCCAATTGTGTGACGCTTGTTGCTTGTGGAAGTGATGAGAATCAAACCGAAGGCTCAGCAGTGCTTTCATGCTATTTGTCTGGGAAGAGTTACCGCTTGCAATTGTATGTAGTCAGAAGACCTGTGCAGTTATAATTAGGTCTCAGAGATAGTTTGAGAATGAAACTGCTTTCTTTTACCAAAGTCCATCATGTAAGCACATGCCCGAGTTCCAGCTTTACTGACATTATTTTCTCTGAGTATGTTGATGTCTTCAATGACAAGTTAGGAAACTTCCAGTTGTGTACTCCATGAAGGTAGACCTGGAGGTCAGTACCGTGGTAAACTAGCAAGGAGAGCTCCAGTAGCTATGCAGGACAAAGTCAAGGTCCAGTTAGACAAAATGGTGCAGCAAGGTGTGATATGTCCAGTCACAGGACCAAGTGAGTGGATGTTGTCACACTCTTATTTTGGACACAGTAGAAGAGTCTTCATGGGTTCTGTTCAAGCAGCTTTATTCTATACAAACACATTATTACAGAGGTTTACAAACTTTAACTAAAGTGACGTATACAAACTAACAACTGCGATCATGCAAGCTCACGCTCTGGCTGCTCTTCCAAAATGGCACTAGGGACGGCACGTGTCTGGAATTTATACATGCACGTGCAGTCTTTGTCATGCTCCTTAAAGACATAGCACACAGCACATATACCCTGGTCTTCATTGTTTCTCTTAGAGAAACAGATCATGCAATGTTATGAGTCTATTTGGCATGCACAGACCACAGATAATTATTTGTCATGCATTATGCAAGACTAGGAACATATATATATATATATATATATATATATATATATATATATATATATATATATATATATATATATACAGTGGATATAAAAAGTGTACACACCCCTGTTAAAATGTCAGTTTTTGGTGATATAAAAAAATGAGACCACAATAAAAATTCAACTTTGGTCTCATCAGACCATGCCACATTTTCTTACATGCTTTTGGGAAACTTGATGTATTGTTTTACAAATTTTAGCCAGGCCTGGATGTTTTTCTGTGTAAGAAAAGGCTTCCATCTTGCAACCCTAGCCCATAGTCCATACATATGGAGAATGCAGGAGATTGTTATTACATGTTGTACACAACCAGTACTTGCCAGAAATTCCTGCAGCTCCTTCAGTGTTGCTATAGGTCTCTTGGCAGCCTCCCTGATCAGTTTTTGACTTGTCTTTTCATCAATTGTGGAGGGACGACCAGTTCTTTGCAACATCACTGTTGTTCCATATTTTCATCACTTTTTGATAACTGTCTTCACTGTGTTCCATGGTCTATCCAATGCTGTTGAAATTTTTTTATATCCTTCTCCTGACTGTTACCTTTCAACAATGAGATCCCTTTGATGCATTGTAAGTTCTCTGCAAACCATGGCTTTTTCTGTAGCAGGCAACTGAGTAAATGTCAGGAAAATCCTACTAGGACAGCTGAACTTTATTTGAGGTTAATCAGAGTCTCTTTAATTGATGGCAGGTGTGTACCCAATAAGACTGAATGCTGTAATTAAATCAAAAGGTGCTTCAACAAAGTATTAGTTTATGGGTATGCATACTTATGCAACCAGCGTATTGTGCATTTTTTTATTTTTATATGTTTTCCCCTAACAGATTTGTTAGTTTTTCAATTGAATTGTACAGGTTATAGGCCACATTAAAGATGAGAAAAGTTTTGAAATGATTTATTGCGGTGTCATTTTTTTATCACAAAAATCTGGCATTTTAACAGGGGTGTGTACACTATTTATATCCACTGTGTGTGTGTGTGTATATATATATATATATATATATATATATATATATATATATATATATATATATACATATATATATATATATATATATATATATATATATATATATATATATAGATAGATACATTGCTGCGTACTTCACACTGGGCTTAGATATTAATCCATATCATGTGACATAAAACTGGAAATTGGATTTAGCAACTGGAGCTGTCTCTACAAAATATTTGACCTCTGGAATGTCTGGAACATTTTCAGGAATGGAATCAGAGGTTTAAACACACTCTGGTATGGGAACAGCATCTGATTCGCTCTTAACTTTGGAGTCTACATCACAAAAACAATGTTGTGATGATGATGATTCTGATTCTAGTACACGAGGAAGATGTCAACGATTCCTCCTATACTCCATACCTTCGGTGTTTACCAGATAAGATCTTGATTCAGCACAGATGCCTGAAATCTGATCAATTTGGTTGAAACCTTTTGTCATCTGGATTTGGACTGTCTCTCCTTCCTTCAACGGACAAAGTAATCTGCTCGATCTATCATAACTGGACTTGTGGATATTATGCTTCTTAAACAATTAAGCCTTGATGATTTTATTGTTCTTAACTTTAGGCCTCAATAGACTGGAATTAATGGGTAGTGTAGCTCTGGTTTGTCTGGAAAGTTGTCTTGAGCAGATGAGCCAAGAATATTGTTTCAGGCTATGTTTCTGACAAATCGAAGAACACATTGCTATTGTCACGTTTTGACCTTTCATGTAATTTCTTTGCACTCTGCACTGCATGTTCAGCTAGACCACTTGACTGAGGATATACAGGACTGCTATTGACATGCACAAAGTCCATTCTCTTGCAGATTTTTGAAACAACTGACTATTAAATTGAGTACCATTGTCAGAAAAAAACTTTGTGTGGACTACCATGGACTGAGAAATGGTGTTTCAACTTAGTAATACCAGAAGTGGATGCTAGGTTAGGTAGTAGATCAATCACAAACCAATTGGAATAAGAGTCTGCTAAAAACAAGTAGTGTTGATTGTTCCAAGTGAAGATATCAGTGGCTACTGTTGACCAAGGTAGTTCAGGAACTGGACTTAGCTGAAGAGGTTCTCTTTACAAATGCGGTTTAGTACTATTGCATACTAAACAAGAAGAAAGTACTTTAGCAATGTTTTTCGGTAATGAAGGCCAAAATACCAATTCTCTTGCTCTTCTCTTAGTGGATGCAGAACCTGGATGACCAAGATGCACAATCTAGATATATTCTTGTTGTAAGGAAGTAGGAACAACAATTTTAGGACTTTTGAAAATGATGTCATCTTCCATCAACAATTCATCTCTGTAAGTAGATTGCTTTGATGGCCAACCAGCATCAATGTAGTGATTGAGCTTTTGCAAAATTGGATCATTGCTTTTGTAATCTCTCAGATCATCAAGTCTAATGGTAGAAAAATTATGCACTGCCATCACGTCAGAGTCAAAATTATCTGTATCAAGCTATTGCATCATATTTCTGTGCGATCATATACACCATTTTGAAATTGTACTTTTGCAATTTGAGCATCATTCTTTATAATCTCACTGGAGCTGAATGCATAGGCTTCTTTAGAACAGCAACTACAAACTGGTGATCAGTTTCAGTCTGAATAACCTGAGCATAAATATAATCATGAAACTTGGAACATGCAAATGCTATTGCCAAAAGCTGCTTCTCAATTTGACCATATTGCATCTCACTTTGGTTAAGTATTCTAGATGCATTGTTTACTGGTCTGCCCTCTTGAAGTATAACTGCACCAAGACCAAATTTTGAAGCATCACAGGAAATAATGGTTTATTCACATCATAGCATCTTAATGTAGTTGGGGTGGCAATTTTCTGATTAAGGTCTTCAAATGCCTTCTGGTGCTGTGCCAACCATGAGCATGCATCATATTTGCATGTTAGCTCTCTGTCAACTCACTGAAGTCTGGTATAAACTTGTCTAAATAGTTGACCATGGCTAGGAAATGCCATAGAGCTTGTACATTGTCTGGTTCTGATACCTCAAGAATAGCTGCTTGCTTGGTCGGGTCTGGTCTCAAACCAGTACTGTTAAATAAATGACTTACATGTGAAACTTCTGGAAGTCCAAATTTGCAGTTCAGAGGACTGAGCTTCAAGTTTACTTCATGTGCTCTGTCTAGAATTTTATTTCGGTTTCTGTCATTCTCAGCGTCACCATTGCCTGCAACCAATAAATCATCAACTGTTATGGCACAAGGATAACTCCAAAACATTTGCTCCTTTGCATGCTGAAAGACTTCACCTACATAATTTATTCCATATGGCATCTTTAGGAATCTGTATCTGCCAAATGGAGTACCAAAAGTGGTTAGAAATAAGAATTTGCGATCAAGCATCACTTGCCAAAATGAACTATTTGCATCCAAGACAGGAAAAAAAACAGTGGCATTCAGTATTAGAGCTGTGACCTCTTAAACTGTGCTCATTGGATGATATGGCCTCTTTAATGCTTTGTTCAAATCTCTTGGGACAGTACATATTCTGAGTTCACCTGAGTCTTTTTTTGTGAGCTGCCACATGGACGACACCCATTAAGTTGGTTCTGTGACTGGACAAATCACACCTTGCTGTACCATTTTATCCAAATGAGCCTTAACTTTATCCTGCATGATCACTATTGGAACTTCTCACTGGTTTGACTACTGGAGTAATCTCTGGGTCTAACTTCATGGAATACACAACTGGAAGTTTGCCTAACTTGTCATCAAAAAACATCAACATACTCTGAGAAAATGGCTTCCGAAATATTAGAACTCAGAAATGTACTTATGTGATGAACTTCTTTATCAAAAGAAAGCAGATTCATTCTCAAACTATCTTTGAGACCCGCTAATGACTGCACACATCTTCTGATTACATAGAATAACAAGCTGTAAAAGCTCTTGGCCAAATAACATGAAAGCATCACTGAGCCTTTGGTTTGAATTCCTTCACCTCCACAAGCAACAAGCTTCGCATTACTGGCCACATTGAGTTGCTCATTAATTCTCACTTTAGCAAATATGTCTGCTGATATAACATTACACTTTGAACCAATGTCTACTTTAACCTCTGTGGATTTTCCATTAATATGGACAGCACAAAACACTTTGCTTCTTGCTAATAAACTCACTGCATCAACTCTTTCACCAAGTACTGATACACCATCTACATAGAAAGCTGACTGCTTCAGCTCTACTTGATCAACTTGCCTCTTTATGAGACTTTTCCATACAACTATGTGAGGTTTACTTCACTTGCAAAACTTTTGGAAGTTGTTCCACTTTTTACACTTGTAACATTGATGACCAAATGTTAAGCATTTCTCTCTTTTAGACATGATTTGCACCAGAGTTGCAACAGTTAACAATAGCACTAGATTTGGGTTTTGCTGATTCATACTTGTACTGCAGTGAGCTTGCTCCCTTCTTAGAACTTGCTGGAAAGCTACACATCCGCCCAGGAAACCCTGTAGCTGCCACATGCTTGGGCCTGCTTCTCTTAGCCATGTGTTGCATGCTATCTACATTTGCTCTACAGCCTACTGAAACCATGCTCTTGAGGCTCGCAAGCATACTTGTGCGTTATTCTGTCACTTCATGGATTTGACAGATCTCTATGGCTTTGCTCAAAGTTATATCACTGTCACAAAGCAAAATCATTCTCACAGAAGCACTATTAATACCACACATGAGCCCATCCTTTATCAGCTCATCTTTAAAGTCACCAAACTGACACGTTTTAGCTTTGTTTCTCAGGTCAGTTATATAAGCTGCAAAAATTTCCCCTGGTTTCTGATCTCTTGTGTAAAACAGATGCCTCTCTAACATAATACTTGTCTGGGGGTTACACATTTCTCTGAACTTGCACTTCAAACACACGGGCTCTTCCCTTGACTCTGCCTGTACAACAATATGATGGTTTTCATCTTCTCCTTCATATACTGCTGGTGCATACACACATGAACTATCTCTCTCTCTCTCTCTCTCTCTCTCTCTCTCACTCTCTCTCTCGCTCTCTCTGTCTCTCTCTCTCTCTCGCTTCTGACCCTGCTAAGTTTAGCAAAATGAATGCCCTGGTGTGTGCATCTCGATCTGCATAAGCTGCTTGTATAAAAATATTGTACTCTTGTTCAAATATTCTCCAATTCTCTGTAATATTCTGATCAAATACAAGAGGAAGGGACTTTCAAAATCTGTCTGCCATATTAACACATACCAGTGAAGGGTTTTGAAAATAAGCATGAACATGCACACATGCCAGAAATTCATGCCAGTATTTGTAACTTTGTCTAATAATGCCTTTGTGCTTCTGAAATTATACCTTTTGGGCTTCTCAAAATTAAGCTAATGGACAAACTCGTAGTACCTTTGAATAATTGGACTTTGTGAAATAAGTCTCTTGGGCACTATAATACTCTCATAATTATTGCTTTATTAAAGTCATTTATCATAATTTTAAAAAGCATTTCAAATAACTGCATGATGCAAATAAACCTGGGTCTCTTTCCCCAAAGTCAATAACATTTTGAAGTAGTTGAACTTTGTGAATAAGCTGTACACAGCACATTGAAATTTCCTCAAAATGGCAATACCTTGCTAGGCAACTCTTTACAATGCAAGAAACACTCTGTAATGGTGGCACTTTGCAAATAGAAGAAACAAAAATGGCCAGCAAAGTTGAGCAGTCGAATATGCAACCCAAAACAAGATAGTGAATAATCAGACTTTTATTATTTAAAAAAATAAAAAACAGACCGGTTTCAGCAAAATGGTGCCTTCTTCAGTGTTGAGCAAACAATCATGATAATCACAATAAAATATACAAATTTATACAGAGTGCTAACCAATAAGCACATGAATGTGCTGTTGAAACTCATGAATAATACATGATGTATTATGAACTGGCTAACACTATACCAGAGACCATGGCTAATATTTGTGTTATACCCCAAACAGATGATTCCAAAGACATCACAAAAACAAAATCATAATAGACTATGGAACCATAAAGGATATAATTATACATAATAAAATATGTACATCCATAGTCATGATTACATTAAATATGTAAATATATATAAATGAAAGAAAAGGAACTGTAAGGGGCCCATTTCAAAAACAGACATAGTGAATAACTCTAGCTAAGCCATGAAATATATAAATTATTTTATTATATAAAAAAGATATGCATTAAATGATTAGGAAAATATTATACCTGACATAGTTGATGAATAAATTGGGAGTCTATGCACCCTTCTCCATTGACTGAGTGTTACAGATGATCATTGAGACCAGGTGGAAAAAGTGCGCCCAAAGTGATTATCCAGTACTTTTCCTTGTGGTTGAGGATACCATGCCACCCTTGTGGGTTGCTGTGATCACCCACTATTCGGTCAATAATCATAAACATGAACTGTGCTTGTTGATGTTTTAAAACATGTCGATATAGGGCATTAGTCTCCCTTTTTGTTTTTAATGTCACTTCGATGTTCATTTATTCGTGATCTGAGTGGCCTAGAAGTCTGACCAACATAGAATGCTCCACAGTGACAAGATGCCAGGTAAACAACCCAATCACTGCTACAGTTCCCAAAAATTTTGCAGTCAAAGACCTTACTAGTGTTGCGATTCAAAAGTTCTGAGACTTGGTAATCTGTTTACAAGACCCACAGTGGCCACATGGATGTGTACCCAATAGTTCATGTCCCATTATTGTAAGCTGTTTATGAATTGCTCCACCACTACCAATATGTTTGTAATGAGAGAGATGGGACCCCAATGTTTTGCCTTTTCTATATGAAAATTGACATTCCTCCCCCAGAAAAGATCTGAGTTGTTCATTGCCTAATAGGATATTCCAATGTCTGTTTATGATATCCCTAATCACATAATAGTTCCTACCATATGTTGTAATAAATATGATAGTGGGTGATCTAGAGTCACCAGAAGAAGTCTTATAATCTAGCAATCTGTTCCTATTCATCTGAGAGGATCGTGTCCATGCTGTGTTGATATCTGCAAAGTTATACCCCCCACTGGCAAATCTGCGACATAAGTCAAGACTAGCAATGTCATAGTCTGATTTGGTAGAACTAAGGCATTTCATGCGCATAAATTGTGAAACCGGGATGTTTCTGATGGTATGACGTGGGTGCATGCTCGATGCATGCAATAGAGTATTATATTGGGGGTATTTGTGAAACACTCTGGTAGCCACTGTATGATCATGATTTCTTGAAATAGTTACATCCAAAAAATGAATGGTCTGCATATCAAAGGTAATAGAAAATTCAATTCCCCAGATGTTGCCATTGAGATATTCTGCAAATTCATGCAAATATCCCACATCCGCACGCCATACCATCCAACAGTCATCCAGGTACCTACGCCAGATGTCCATTTCTACCAGGTATATATTGTGAGATGCATCATAAATCATGCACTCTTCAAAAAATGCCATAAACAGGTCGGCATAAATGGGTGCAAAAGATGCTCCCATAGCTGTACCTTGTAGTTGCCAATAGCATTGTCCTTGAAAATAAAAAACATTTTTGTGGAGTACATGTTCCGACATGCAAATCAATAATGTCTTGAACCCTGGTGAGTATAAACCAGCCCTATCCAACCAATATTTAAGGGCTTGCAAGCCAGCCCAATGTGGTATACTGGTATACAAGGCCTTGACATCCAGTAAGCACATTAGCCACCCAGGCTCTAGTTGTGTGTCCTCAATGATTTTGAGGAACTGTCTAGTGTCCTGTAGCCTTGCCCTGACCAAACCCAAAAGAGGTTTGAGATATTGTGTCAGGAAGGCTGACAAGGGTTCAGTCAAAGAAGCAATGCCTGAAACAATTGGTCTTCCTGGAGGTTTGGTTAGTGATTTGTGAATCTTGGGTAATAGATACATTATCTGCTTACGGGGGTCCTTAACCGAAAGTTGTAAAACACATTTTTTGCTGATGATGCCCTCCTCACATGCTAGATTCAGAAAAGAGTCAATATCATGCCAAAAATTCGGGGTTGGGTCTATGGCCATGTTCATGTAACATGCTGTATCTGATAGCTGGGATAAACCCTCTTGAAGGTAATCACTCATGTTTTGTACAACCATAGCCCCACACTTATCTGCTGGTAATACAACTATGTCTTTGTTGTTTCGTAGCTGTTGGAGGGCAATGCTCTCCTGCTGTGAAAGATTATGTCTCAACATAGTATATCCATAATTTTGAAAGTGTAGGTCCCTGAAAACTGACTGCATAAAAATCAACACATGCTTGTTCATAGGAGGCTGGAATTCAGAATTGCCAAATCTAAATTCATTAGATCTTTGAGATGTGTCATCTGCAAAAAACAACTTAAGGTTAAGACTACGACAAAAATCAATGACATCTGTAACTATGTGGTATTCATTAGAAAAAAAGCCAGGTATAAAACTAAGCCCTTTATTCAAAAGAATTTGTTGATCACCAGACAAACTTACATTGGATAAATTTAAAACATTTTGGTTGAGTTGTTCATCTTGACTTATGTTAGAAAGTTCTGGATCAAGCCCTCCAGGGAATGCTCTAATGGGTCTTTTCTTATGTTTCCTTCCTCCTCTGTGTTTGGAACCATTTCTAAAGGGATATTTTTATTTGTTTTCTTTTTGTGTGGTGGTCCCCTTTGATAGTCAGAAAAAACTTTGAGATCCAACATATGGCATTTAAAATTGTTTAGAGCATATTCTAACAAGAATATTGCTCCCAGGGGCTTGAGAATACGGCTCCAACCACTGGTAGGTAGACCGGATGACAAGTTGAATTGTGACTGGAAGGAGGGTTTACAAATTGGGTCTATGTTATTTGTGAATGTTCTCTTACAATACTATGAGAGAATGGTAGATGTGAACATTCAGGAGGTTAAAACATTGTGTTGTGATTGTAAAAAATTTGAGTCCCTACCAAAATTTCAGGATAACATCAAGAAGTTATCCAAAGAATGGACAAACCACGAAAAAATTATCAAAGAAAGAAAGATTAAAAAATTTCACAGAGATTATTCTGACTATCAAAGGGGACGTCCCTTTGAGCTTAATCGTTCTGTCAGATTTGCAGAGGTTGGTCAGGGGCCTGCCTCTGGTCACCCCAAGAAAAGACCAAGATCTATTCTGAAAAATAGGGATGGGTTCAAAAACAGCACTTCAGGAGAGGATTCTCTCTTACAGATTATGACAGCTCAGGGGATAGGGGATCACCACACAAAAAGAAAACAAATAAAAATATCCCTTTAGAAATGGTTCCAAACACAGAGGAGGAAGGAAACGTAAGAAAAGACCAATTAGATCATTCCCTGGAGGGCTTGATCCAGAACTTTCTAACATAAGTCAAGATGAACAACTCAACCAAAATGTTTTAAATTTATCCAATGTAAGTTTGTCTGGTGATCAACAAATTCTTTTGAATAAAGGGCTTAGTTTTATACCTGGCTCTTTTTCTAATGAATACCACATAGTTACAGATGTCATTGATTTTTGTCGTAGTCTTAACCTTAAGTTGCTTTTTGCAGATGACACATCTCAAAGATCTAATGAATTTAGATTTGGCAAATCTGAATTCCAGCCTCCTATGAACAAGCATGTGTTGATTTTTATGTAGTCAGTTTTCAGGGACCTACACTTTCAAAATTATGGATATACTATGTTGAGACATAATCTTTCACAGCAGGAAAGCATTGCCCTCCAACAGCTACGAAACAACAAAAACATAGTTGTATTACCAGCAGATAGGGGTGGGGCTGTGGTTGTACAAAACATGAGTGATTACCTTCAAGAGGGTTTATCCCAGCTATCAGATACAGCATGTTACATGAACATGGCCATAGACCCAACCCTGAATTTTAAGCATGATATTGACTCTTTTCTGAATCTAGCATGTGAGGAGGGCATCATCAGCAAAAAATGTGTTTTACAGCTTTCAGTTAAGGACCCCCGTAAGCAGATTATGTATCTATTACCCAAGATTCACAAATCACTAACCAAACCTCCAGGAAGACCAATTGTTTCAGGCATTGCTTCTTTGACTGAACCCTTGTCAGCCTTCCTGACACAATATCTCAAACCTCTTTTGGGTTTGGTCAGGACAAGGCTACAGGACACTACACAGTTCCTCAAAATCATTGAGGACACACAACTAGAGCCTGGGTGGCTAATGTGCTCACTGGATGTCAAGGCCTTGTATACCAGTATACCACATTGGGCTGGCTTGCAAGCCCTTAAATATTGGTTGGATAGGGCTGGTTTATACTCACCAGGGTTCAATATGTTATTGATTTGCATGTCGGAACATGTACTCCACAAAAATGTTTTTTATTTTCAAGGACAATGCTATTGGCAACTACAAGGTACAGCTATGGGAGCATCTTTTGCACCCATTTATGCCGACCTGTTTATGGCATTTTTTGAAGAGTGCATGATTTATGATGCATCTCACAATATATACCTGGTAGAAATGGACATCTGGCGTAGGTACCTGGATGACTGTTGGATGGTATGGCGTGCGGATGTGGGATATTTGCATGAATTTGTAGAATATCTCAATGGCAACATCTGGGGAATTGAATTTTCTATTACCTTTGATATGCAGACCATTAATTTTTTGGATGTAACTATTTCAAGAAATCATGATCATACAGTGGCTACCAGAGTGTTTCGCAAATACCCCCAATATAATACTCTATTACATGCATCGAGCATGCACCCACGTCATACCATCAGAAACATCCTGGTTTCACAATTTATGCGCATGAAACACCTTAGTTCTACCAAATCAGACTATGACATTGCTAGTCTTGACTTATGTCGCAGATTTGCCAGTAGGGGGTATAACTTTGCAGATATCAACACAGCATGGACACGATCCTCTCAGATGAATAGGAACAGATTGCTAGATTATAAGACTTCTTCTGGTGACTCCAGATCACCCACTATCAAATTTATTACAACATATGGTAGGAACTATTACGTGATTAGGGATATCATAAACAGACATTGGAATATCCTATTAGGCAATGAACAACTCAGATCTTTTCTGGGGGAGGAATGTCAATTTTCATATAGAAAAGGCAAAACACTGGGGTCCCATCTATCTCATTACAAACATATTGGTAGTGGTGGAGCAATTCATAAACAGCTTACAATAATGGGACATGAACTATTGGGTACACATCCATGTGGCCACTGTGGGTCTTGTAAACAGATTACCAAGTCTCACAACTTTTCGAGTCGCAACACTAGTAAGGTCTTTGACTGCAAAATTTTTGGGAACTGTAGTAGTGATTGGGTTGTTTACCTGGCATCATGTCACTGTGGAGCATTCTATGTTGGTCAGACTTCTAGGCCACTCAGATCACGAATAAATGAACATCGAAGTGACATTAAAACAAAAGGGGGACTAATGCCCTATATCGACATGTTTTAAAACATCAACAAGCACAGTTCATGTTTATGATTATTGACCAAATAGTGGGTGATCGCAGCAACCCACAAGGGTGGCATGGTATCCTCAACCACAAGGAAAAGTATTGGATAATCACTTTGGGCGCACTTTTTCCACCTGATCTCAATGATCATCTGTAACACTCAGTCAATGGAGAAGGGTGCATAGACTCCCACTTTATTCATCAACTATGTCAGGTGTAATATTTTCCTAATCATTTAATGCATATCTTTTTTATATAATAAAATAATTTATATATTTCATGGCTTAGCTAGAGTTATTCACTATGTCTGTTTTTGAAATGGGCCCCTTACAGTTCCTTTTCTTTCATTTATATATATTTATATATTTAATATAATCATGACTATGGATGTACATATTTTATTATGTATAATTATATCCTTTATGGTTCCATAGTCTATTATGATTTTGTTTTTGTGATGTCTTTGGAATCATCTGTTTGGGGTATAACACAAATATTAGCCATGGTCTCTGGTATAGTGTTAGCCAGTTCATAATACATCATGTATTATTCATGAGTTTCAACAGCACATTCATGTGCTTATTCGTTAGCACTCTGTATAAATTTGTATATTCTATTGTGATTATCATGATTGTTTGCTCAACACTGAAGAAGGCACCATTTTGCTGAAACCGGTCTGTTTTTTATTTTTTTAAATAATAAAAGCCTGATTATTCACTATCTTGTTTTGGGTCGCATATTCGACTGCTTAACTTTGCTGGCCATTTTTGTTTCTTCATGGTTTGGTTAGGCCGTGCATCCCCCCTCGTGCATAGCATTTGGTTTGGACTGGACTTTGCAAATAGAGTCACCCAGCACAAGAAACTTCAGAATGGCTAAAGTTTGACTGTATTTCATGAAATACTTGCACTTTGCACACAATAAACTCTTCAGAATACATGCACAGTAATAAACACACATTGTAAGCACTTTTACACAGTTTGAGATACTTCAAATAACTTTAGTTATACCTTTGATAAAATAAGAAGTTGTAGATATGCCAATACACATGCAGTTGCCTTCCTTTATTTGTGCTAAATGTGCCCTTTTTGTTCTTGTTATATTCGTTTTCCTTGTTTAAGCCCTTTTCATGCCCCGTTGTACTTTTCTTGTGCTCGGTTTACTCTAAACATGCCCGTTTTGCCTCAAACACACTTGTTTTACTTTAAATATGGTCATTTTGCTTTTCTGTTAATCATTTCATCAGATACCTTTGTTGGAAACATTTCCCCTCGTTAGTAAACCTTTTGTGCCTCCCGTTGCTTAATAATGCGATTTGCGCCCTTGCAATGCGCGGTTTCTCTGTTTACAAAATAAACGCTTCCTGTTACTTCTCATTATCTTTGCTTCCTTTCGGGCTCGTTTTATGCTTTTCTCGCTTAGTTTTACCTTCACTGTCATCCTTGCACCTCATGGCTCCAAATATTATTCTCTGCGATCCCGGTTCAGACACCATTTTGGACACAGTAGAAGAGTCTTCATGGGTTCTGTTCAAGCAGCTTTATTTTATACAAACACATTATTACAGAGGTTTACAAACTTTAACTAAAGTGACTTTATATACAAACTAACAACTGCGATCATGCAAGCTCACGCTCTGGCTGCTCTTCCAAAATGGCACTAGGGACGGCACGTGTCTGGAATTTATACGTGCACGTGCAGTCTTTGTCATGCTCCTTAAAGACATAGCACACAGCACGTATACCCTGATTTACAGGTGTCTTCTATGGTAGCTACTCATAAGAAAAATTCACATGAAATCAGAATATGCATTGACCCAAGAGACATGAACAAGGCATTAAAGAAACCTCGTCATCCAATGCATACAGTTGAGAGACTGTCACACTCATGCCTCATCATCCTATGTTTACAGTCGAGGAGACTGCCACCCTCATGCCTCATCATCCTATGCATACAGTTGAAGAGACTGCCACCCTCATGCCTCATCATCCTATGTGTACAGTCGAGAAGACAGCCACATTCATGCCTCATCATCCAATGCATACAGTTGAGGATGCTGCCACCCTCATACCTCATCATCCTATGCATACAGTTGAGGACACTGCTGCCCTCATGCCAAATCCCATTGTTTTTTCTGTCTTAGATGCAAAGATTTCATTTTGGCAAGTAATGCTTGATCACAAATCTTCACTACTGACTACGTTTAGTACCCCATTTTGTAGATACCGATTCATCAATATGCCTTTTGGAATACATTTTCAATCTTTCAGCATGCAACAGAGCAACTTTTTTGGGCTCTCTGTGTGATATAATAGTTGTTGATTTACTGGTTGGAGGTAATGGTGAAGCAGAGCATGACAGAATCCTCAGGAAAGTTCTGGACAGAGCATGTGAAGTGAACTTGAAGCTTAATCCTTTAAAATGCAAATTCAGACTACCAGAAGTTACTTATGTAGGTAATTTATTTACCAGTACAGGCTTACAACCAGACCATTTCAAACAAGCAGCCATTCCTGAGATGTCATCTCCAGACAATGTCCAAGCTTTACAGCATTTCTTTGGTATGGTTAACTATTTGGGCAAATGTATCCCTAACTTTAGTGACTTATCAGCACCTTTAAGGAAGCTGACATGCAAAAATGTTGCCTGGTCATGGTTAGAACAGCACCAGAGAGCATTTGACATCCTCAAACAGCTAATTTCCAACTCGTCTACATTGAGATACTATAATGTCCACAAACCAGTAGTTCTTTCCTGTGATGCTTAAAAGTTCGGTCTTGGTGTAGTTACTCTTCAAGAGGGCAGACCTGCTGCCTATGCATCTAGAACCCTTTCCCAAACTTGAAATGCAATATGCTCAAATTGAGAAGGAACTTTTGGCAATTGTGTTCGCATGTTCGAAGTTCCATGATTATATTTATGGCCAAGCTATCCAAATCAAAACTGATCATCAACCTCTAGTCGTTATTTTAAAGAAGCCTATGCATTCAGTTCCAGCAAGACTACAAAGAATAATGCTCAGATTGCAAAAGTATAAAAGGCAAACTTCTTTATCTGTTTGATACCTTATCCAGATTGCTCAGAAATACCACGGAAAAGCTTGATGCAGAGAATTTTGACTTTGATGTTATGGAAGTGCATAATTTTTCTACCACATTGCTTGATGAGCTAAGAAATCATACAAAGTCTGATCCAATTTTGCAAAAGCTCAGCCACTTCATCAATGTAGGATGGCCGTTAAAGCAATCCTGTGTACCACCAAAAATGCAACCTTACTTTCCATACAGAAATGAGATGCTGATGGAAGATGGTATCATTTTCAAAGGTCCACAAGTTGTTGTTCCTAATTCCTTAAAACATGAATACATCCAGATTTTACCAAAAGAAGGGCGAGAGAACTAATATTTTTGGCTTCTCTAGCAAAATACATTGATAAAGTGCTTTCTTCTTGTTCAGTATGTAATATTTCTAAACTGCATTTGCAAAAAGAGCTACTTTATCTAAGCCAGATTCCTGAACTACCTTGGTTAACAATAGCCACTGTCATATTTGAGTGGAACAATCAGCATTACTTAGTGTTGGTAGACTCTTACTCTTATTGGTTTGAAATTGGTTTGCTACCTAACCTAATATCTGTTGCTGTTATTGCTAAAATGAAATGTCATTTCTCAGTCCATGGTAGTCCATACAAAGTTATTTCTGACAACAATACCCAGTTTACCAGTCAATTGTTTCAGAGATTTGCTAAACAGGGGAATTTTATCCATGTTACTAGTAGTCCTGAATATCCAGAGTCAAACGGCCTTGCTGAACATGCAGTACAGAGTCCAAAGCAATTACTAGAGAGGTCAAAGCATGACAATACCGATATCTTCTTAAATTTACTTAATCTCAGAAATATACCCAGTGACAACCTACTTGGCTTGGCTGCTCAGATACTGCTATCTAGGCAAACCAGAACAGCCTTGCCTATCAGTTCTTGTTGTTTGTTGGTGCCTAATGCTAAAAACACCAGAACAATCAAAGCCCAACTTTTTAGGAAGTGTTCTTTTCAGAACTTCAGCTATGATAAAATGAGCAGATTTTCTGTCCGTTGAAAGGAGAGACAGTGAGGATGCAAACTGTGAAAAGCTTTGATCAAACTGGCCAAGTGAGAGGTATATGTGTCATGCCAAGATCTTCCTTAGTGGAATCAGAGGGTATAGAATATAGGAGAAACTGCAGGCATCTTCTTCTTGTATCACAAATTATATTGCAGCATCATACCTGAGATACAGACTCTAGATTTCAGAGCAACCCTGACAATGTTCATACTGTAAAATATGTCTCAGTATCCATTCCCATTCCTGATGACGTCCCAGATATCCCCAAAGTTGAACATTCCTTGAAGACAGTTCCCATTGCTAGATCCAATTCTGACTTTCATGTTACATGATCAGGTCATATTTCTAGACCTAGTGTAAAATACACAGCAACTTGGACATGATTGTTTTATATGTGTCTAATTTCATATGACTGCACGTCAGATAATTAGTTCTGTATAATTGCATGTCAAAAGATCATTTCTGTGAATTGCATGTTATTGAATACTGTCATTTCATATAAGGACTATTTCTCAAAGAGGGAGGATATAGATGTACTTTTAAGAAGCATTTCCAGATGTACCATGTGCATATAAATAGCACATGCAGGCAGCAGTGCCATTTTCAGAGAACAGCCAGAGTGTTAACATGTATGAGTGTGGTAGTCAGTCTGTCTATAGTTTATTTAAGTCTAAGTTATAAAGTCTCATTGCTTTTTTTTTTTTTTTTTTTTAATATTTTTATTCATTTCCAAAAACAAGAAAACATGAATGCAGGTTATTTATGACAATGAAGTATTTACAAATTATTTAAAAAGGTAGGCTACAACCTCTAAACAGATATCAAACATTAAAACCAAAATAAAGTATTTACAAGGGTGTCTATTGTTGACATATAATTGACTTTCTATACAATTGTTTCCTGATTATAATCTGCTGCAGTCATTATTCTCCAGTATTTCGGTTACTTTTTGCCATGCTACGTATAATGATGTAGTTCTTTCAGTTCTTCCTTTAATAGTGTTCATTTCCAATTGCGATACTGCTGACACCATATTCATGAATTGCTTAAAAGTTGGAGAAGCTTTGGATTTCCAGTTTGATGTAATGTTCTTCCTTGCAATAGCTAGGAGAGTCCATAAGATTACATATTTTGTTCTTGGCACACAGTCAGGTACAGGTGCATTAAACAAATTAATAGATTTGGAAATCTGGAATTTATCATTGAATACCATTTGCAGAAAATAATTTATTTTATCCCAGTATGGTTTAATCAAATGGCATTCGTAGAACATATGTTGCCAGTCTGCTTTTATTGATAAATCACATCTCCAGCAGCCAATATTTTTCTTAAACATAAGTTCCATTTTATGAGGGGTTACATAAGATCTGTGTATGAATTGCCATGTTAAAAGTCTCCAATGTAATGAAAGTGATGTCTGCTTTGGAGAGAGAAGAATTAGTTTTTTATCTCTGTCATTTGGCACATGTCCATTAACTGATCTATAATAATTCCATATTTTGTCATTATTATGCTTTTTTTTCTTTTTCTTTGTTTTATAAATAGATGATAAGTATCCCTTTCCAGTAATGGGTTGATTCGTTACTAATATTATATGTTCTATAAGGTTAGGAACATTTTGTCTTATTGATGGTTGCATTGTTTCTTGTTTGCTTAATATATACTGTCTTAATTCTTGTACATGTAACCACAAACTATCTTCCATATTTAATTTCTGTTTAATCTGGTCTATTGTCAGAGGTTTTCCAGAGTTTAGCAATTGATGCCAATATATTACTCCCTTTTCTTTAAGCATGTTGACTACTTCCATATTAAATGTTATTATATTACTTTGTGTGTACGCTACTGGATATAAAAGAAATGACCATGCTTTAATATCAGGATTGCTATTAATAAGATTTTGGAAAATTTTTAATGTATAAGTAATGTATTTGGAACTTATATTTTTATTCTTATGTATCATCATATATTCCTTCATCAGCCATAGAAAATTGTTTGGTATGAAATCTGTATACTTATTTGCTACTACAAATCCTGATTTTAACCAGATTCTCTCATGAACTAGCTTCCATTTTGATGTATATTTTGTATTTAGCCATAATGATATTGTTTTAATAATGGATGAATGCAAATATATTTCTATGTCTGGTAAACCTATGCCACCTATATCCCAACCATCTAGATGATACTTCATAGCTATCCTTAGTTTTTTTGGATACCATAGGAATCTTACCATTAAATCATTTAATTGTTTTAGGTGCGATTTAGCTGATGGCAAAGAACAAGCTTGTATGACATAAAGAATTTTTGGAAATATGATCATTTTAATTATATAAAGCCTTCCTTCCATTGAAAAGAAGAATTTATTCCATCTTTGTATTAGATTTTTAATATTATTTAAGGTCTCTTTATAATTTGTTTCAATTGTAGTATCTAGGTTGTTAGTTATTATAATTCCCAAGTATTTAATTATATTATTGGTAGAGATATATTTATGGTATTTTTTATTTAGATCTTTTTTATTAGTATTTATAAGCAATACATTTGTTTTGTTCTCATTAAATTTAAGACTTGAAAAGTTTTGAAAGTTTTGAATTGAGTCCCACAATGCTTTTAAACTGCTATTATTATTTTTTAAGGTAATTAAAATATCATCAGCAAAAAGTTGAATTTTAAGCTCTAGGCTGTTGTCTAGTTGTATTCCTTCAATATTTTTATCCATACGTATATTATTTGCTAAGGGTCCAATGACTAGAGCAAACAATAATGGAGAAAGAGGGCAGCCTTGTTTTGTGCCCTTAGTTATTTTAACAGATTTAGACAGACAAGATCCCAGTTTTATATAAGCCAATGATTTTTCATATAATGATTTTATTAACAAAGTGAAGTTGTTTGAGAAGCCATATTCTTCTAAAACTAACCACAGATAATCCCAGTTCACTGAATCAAATGCGCTATTTATGTCTAAGCTAATAACATTCATTTTGTTTTTTGTGACATTTATATAATCAATTAAGGAAAGAATTCTTTTAATGTTATCATAAGTGTTCCTATCTTTTATAAAACCTGTTTGATCCTCCTCTATCAAAAGTGGTAGTAATTGTTTTATTCGAGCAGCATGTATTGCCATAAAAATTTTATAATCCATATTAAGAAGTGAAATGAGTCTGTATGATGAACATTCACAGGGATCTTTATTTTGTTTCAGAATTGATGATATTAATGTGTACTTCCAAGAAGGAGGAATGTCTTTACCATTTTTAACTGATGTAAAGACATTCAATAACAACAGCAAAGCCTCATTTGATAGTAATTTAAACCTTTCTGGGGTGATATTATCTATACCTGGAGCTTTGTTTAATTTTAGCTTATTTACTTCAGCTTTAAGTTCTGTCATTGTTATTTGTTTATCTATTAGTTGTACCTGCTCCTCTAATAACCTAACTTTAACATTGTTTTTGAGAAAAGCTTTCAATGCTGAATGTGTTTCTGTTTTCTCATTTTGATTATTAAGTTTATGAAAAAATAGCCTAAAAGCTTCTAGTATTCCTTCTAAATCAGATACTTTATTTTTGGTTTCTATATTATGTATTTCCTTGATTTGATTTGTTTTAATAATCTTTTTAGTCCTATTTGCTATTCTTTGTTGGTTTTTAGGGTTCATTGAATAGTAACATAGTTTAATTTTTCTAAGTTGATCATTGTTTTGTGGTGTAGCGTCTCTGAGTATTTTTATTAGTATCTTCTAGTTCTTTTATTAAGTTGGTGTTTCCATTTTGAATATCAAGCTTTAAATTATCTACTTTTGACTGTAATTCCATTAATTCCTCATTCCACTGTTTTGTTTATTTTTATACCATCCCACCGCTCTTCCATATAGGTATGCTTTCAATGCATCCCATATATATATATTTCAGATACATCTTTTGTAAGATTGATATCTAGGAATGTTTGTGTCTCTTTAATATAAAATTCCTTAAAATCTTTGAGATTTGTTATGTAAGATGGTATTCTTGTTACTGATATCCTTCTCTTGAAACATAAGTCTATCTCAAATGTTATGGTGTTATGGTCCGAAAATGGACATGAAATTGTCTTGACTTTATTTAATTTAGAGGTTAAATCCTTTGTTATGTACACTCTATCTATTCTAGAGTATGTATTATGTCTATGGGAAAAATGTGTAAAGAATAGTGAATCTGGGATAGCATACTCATTTATGTCAAACTATATTAAAAGTTTCAACAAACTCAGATAACAACTTTGTTAAAGGTGATTTCTTACGTGTAGTTTTAGTATTTGTGTCAGTTTCTTTTATAATGCAATTGAAATCTCCAGCTATGATTAAATTGCCTTTGGTATGTTGTACAATGTCTTCTAAGTGTTGTTTAGCCACTCTAACACCTAGTCCTGGTATCCAATAAATATTCACTAATGTATATATTATTTCATTGATAGATATTGTCACTAGACAAAACATTCCTGAGTTGTCATGGAACGTGTTGATGATTTTAGGCATTAAAGTAGTGTTTTTCCACAAAATTGCTACTCCCCTTTGCTTCTGATTATAGGTGGAACTTACTAGTATTGTATAATTTTTATTGTTTATTTTATTTATGTCTTCCTGTGTAAGGTGTGTTTCCTGTAAAAATACTAGTTGCTTCACATAGCTTTAAATATCTATAAAGACTTCCCTTTTGCAGCTATTATTTAAACCATTTACATTAAGAGATATACATTTTGCAATTGGATTTATATTAGCTTTGCTTTTATCCATATTCATATACTCGTAATAATGTGTAGATGCGTGTACATGAAGAGAATGACTTGTTCTTTCTTCTTCCAACAGTATTACAATAGATTATAGACACCCAATAAAAGTAAATTACAAGATCATAACTGAGAACAATATAAGATAAACAACCACCAAACCCCTCCATGAGAAAAAACATCTCATCCTTGAATGATCTAATCATTCAAGCGATCTCTCTAAGTCTGCATTTCAGCATCCTCCCCCAGCCCCACCATATGGTAGTTTTATAATGAAAAGTATCTTATATATCTTTTAAGTATACATGTATCTGTCTTTACAGATTACTTAAATACAGTCTTTATCTATTTTTAATATTTTATAAAACACTAAGGCAACACAGCTATATATAGATTTAATACTTAACTATTTGGTTTTGTTTAAATTGTAAAGGAAAATCTTTTATTTTAATATATCTTTTGTGTAGCAATAACAGTTATGCATCTTAAAAATAATATGCTTGCTGTCTATCTCCCTTATAGTGTGAGTGGCATTCATAGGTATCAAATTTATTGTAATGGTCTATATATATATATATATATATATATATATATATATATATATATATATATATATATATATACATATATCTACATATATATATACATACACATACACACACATATATATATACACACATACATACATACACACATATATGCATACATACATAAAAAAAAAATGTTAAGCATTATATGCATCAGTTAACCATGCCACAAGTTGATTAAATCAGAAAGTATCCATAACAATGAATATAACATTACATTTGTATTGTCATTTATCAGTAATCTTATAGTTTTCTTTTAATTCAAAAAGTCATATTTTAGTGGTATGAATGCTACTAATTTGTGTTTGGCATTGGTATTATATAGTTTAAGACTATATTTCTTAGCAATTCCTATATATTTATTAGTGCCACTGGCATATTTCATCGCTAGTGTACCACATATGTCATATGTCAAATAGCAATTCATACTCCTTATGATATTACAGGATTTATCTGCAGTGTTATAACTGTAAGGTTGGAAAATATAAGAAGCAAAGTAGGCTTTAAATATGCTATAACACAATTGTTTGGTATTTATTACTGTCAACTCTTCTACATACACAGGAAAAGATAACCTTATATAACCATCAACCATTTTCCTTCATTTTTCTCTTCATCCTTCTATTCTCCATTTTTAATAAATATTTGTTTCTATTGTGGCTTCTTTAAATTTAGTGAGGGTACTCCATATCATATTATAGATAATATACAACGTTCAAACAGAGAACATGCCCAATATAGAGACATATTCTCAACTCAAGTGGTCCACACCATACATTTATAACACTGCAGTCAGAAATATACTAATGAATATGCAATAACTAGCAGCTTTGCAGCATGTGTGTGTCTCTAACAAGTACATACCTATAGGATATTAAAAAGAATAGATAGCACGCTCTTGTTTCATAACTAACAAATGCACACAGCCTGGTATTTACTTTCATAGACAGAAATTAG
>NC_056735.1:117352729-117433088 GCF_019279795.1 Protopterus annectens | reverse complement strand
TTTTATATATTATTATGTGTATTAAATACATCAGTTTAGATATTTCATGCAGCTTAGTGTAAATAATATAAAAAGGAATCATGCTCATTTAAACACACCACATTAATATGTCAGTGTAAATACATCATATTCTATACTAGCAGTAAAAGGCAGTTAATTTATAAATGAACTATCTAAACATCATTTACAGTTAGAAGAATCATGACTGTAAGTATTTACACTGTAGTCTCATTCCTGATGTGTTTGTGTGTAATAAAGCTGCATGAACTGAATCCACAACCACTTGTCTCTTTTATCCTGACCGGACGAGTGACAGATGTCACTCTCCCCAAAGGGGATGATGATGCATTTTTTGGTATTCAGCTTGAGGCCATGTTTTGTCACCAGTCATTTGTTTGGGTGTGACCCTCTTGAAGGATGTCCAGATCTCTAGGGGAATTGATGACAGTGCCCAGCTTGCAGTCATCTGTAAACTTGGTCAGTCATAGCCCGGTGGTTTTGGCCTGCACCTCAGAAAAGTATATCCCAAACAACAGAGGCCAGAAGACCAAACCCTGGGATAAGCCACTCATTACGGGTCTACTGCTTGAGGTGGCTTCCCCTATTTTGACTAGGTGGGTTCTATCAGTGAGCCAGTTAGCTAGACATCTGGTAACATATGGATTGATGCCTAGCTGAGAGAGTTTATCTATTATGCCTGAGTGGGGAATAGAGTCGAAGGCTTTGGCCAGGTCAAGGTAGGGAGTGTGCACCATCTTCCCCTTGTCCATGCCTTTAATGACTGTCTCAAAGAAGTTGACCAAGTTTAACAGAGTTGCCATTGTCCTTGTTAATGAGGTCCATGATAACCTGTTCCATGGCCTTGCAGATCAGGCTAGTTAGGCTGATGGGTCTATAATTTCCCAGATCGGTGGACGCTCCACCTTTGTGCAAAGGGATGATGGTGGCTGTCCTCATAGCTGCGATGAAGCCGGTACTCAAGCTTTGGTTGAATAGGGCACCTAATGGTGCTGCAAGTTCCTGCCTGAGTTCATGTAGCATGCAGCTTGGGATGTTATCGGTCCCATGCAGGCTGTATTTTTTTGCCTTTGAGAGAGCAGTGATGACTTGTTCCCTAGACATAAGGGGAACGGGACAGGAACTGGGGATGTCCTGATTTACTTATGGGGGGGGACAGAGGAGTCAAATTTTCACTTAATCTGTCAGACAGCAAGTTTGCTATATCTATGGCATTTGTATATGTGGTGTCCTTGACCACCAGTTCTGAACAAATCTGGGTGCTTCCTTTGAGATTGTGGACATATGTGAAGAAGGCCTTATGATTGTTTCTAGTAGATGTGGCTAATTTGGACTCAAAGTTTGCTTTGGAGGATTTCAATAGTGCTCTTATTTGCTTATTCAGGCTAAAGAGAGATTGCTTCCAATTGGGCACCTGCTCCTTCTTGGTCCTGTACAGCAATTGTTTCCTTTTGTTATAGAGTTTATTTATTGCAGATGTCCACCAGATGGGTTTACTCTTCCTTGGGGAGGATGAATTAGTCCTGCTGCGTATTACTGATTCCATCCATCTATATAAATGCTCATATAGTGCTTTGGTGTAGTTTTGATATTGGTGCTAGTTCCTAGAGAGGGGGAGGGGGCTGTGAAGCTGTTATACCATCCCTCAGGAGGCTGTAATCAGGTTTGGTGATGTTTTTTTGTTTGACTCTAGCTAGAGGGGGGTTGAGGGAGATGGTGACATAAAAAGTGACCACTTTATATTCAGATCTTACCAGGGCAGATGATACTGTAGGGATGCTACCAGGGAGGATGATACTGCGGGGTCCTGGGATAACTAAAAGTTACAGAGTATAAAGGATAAATCCAGAAAAAAATTACTTTGGTGTGCAGATCTAGGAAACACACACACTCTCTCTCTCTCTGATACCCTCCCTGTGGCAGGAATAAAGACACCTTGTTGAAGTATCCAGTACTTTATTCAGTTAAGCAGGTAGATGGATGAGTGTTCTTGTTCTAATTAGTAAGTGCTAATTAGTTCTAAACTACTGAAAACTTCAACAAGGTGTGTTTATTCCTCCCACAGGGAGGGTATCAGAGAGATAGAGTCTCTTAGATCTGTTAGCTAAAGTGATTTTATACAGGCTAATCCTTTATACTCTGTTTCTTGCTAGTCCTGTCACCTTCTGGGTCACAAGTGGGATACCAGACTTCACTCAAGCCCTCTGGATTACCTCTGTTTGGGATTACTAAAAATTACAAGATTTGTGACTTTCATTTATTTATTTGTTTATTTTACATTATGTTATTGGTACAAATTTTAGATTTATTTGTATCTCTACTATATGCTGTATTTCAACTGTTGCTATGTAGCTTTGTTTTCACTACAAACGTGAGATATTAATGTTGATATTCATAGGGTCATAGGATCATATGAGTTTACTAGGCTATAGACCCGAAGGTCATTTCAAACCTAGCTGATTCATCCAAATGTAATACCATACATACTCTAGTCAATACCTAGGATTGTATTTGCAAATGACTGCCCATGTCCAGGAGGGTTCTCGGCACTATCCCTGGTAAGAATTTATGGTGCCCCATCCACTCATCTAGGTTCCTTTTGAACAGTGTCATAGAGGTGCTCTGCTTCACATGAACTGGTAGCTGATTCCACAGACATGGCAGTCACCGGGAGACAAATCTGTCCATCCAGCATATCCTATTCAAGCTGCAGGCCATATTTAGCTCCCTGGAATGGGTGGCTCTAGTCCCGTTTGATTTACGGATGTGCAGCAAATTCATTAGGTTTGGGTCTGAGATTGCTTTGTAAGCCACTCATAAGTCTCCACTAAGAAGTCTATATGATACAGAGTGAAGTGATAGGGACTCCCTAAGAAATCTATATGATACAGAGTAAAGTGATAGGGACTCCCTAAGAAGCCTATATGATACACAGTAAAGTGATAGGGACTCCCTAAGAAGTCTATATGATACAAAGTAAAGTGATAGGGACTCCCTAAGAAGTCAATATGATACACAGTAAAGTGATAGGGACTCCCTAAGAAGTCTATATGATACACAGTAAAGTGATAGGGACTCCCTAAGAAGTCTATATGATACAAAGTAAAGTGATAGGGACTCCCTAAGAAGCCTATATGATACACAGTAAAGTGATAGGGACTCCCTAAGAAGTCTATATGATACAAACTAAAGTGATAGGGACTCCCTAAGAAGTCTATATGATACACAGTAAAGTGATAGGGACTCCCTAAGAAGTCTATATGATACACAGTAAAGTGATAGGGACTCCCTAAGAAGTCTATATGATACACAGTAAAGTGATAGGGACTCCCTAAGAAGTCTATATGATACAGAGTATAGTGATAGGGACTCCCTAAGAAGTCTATATGATACACAGTAAAGTGATAGGGACTCCCTAAGAAGTCTATATGATACAGAGTAAAGTGATAGGGACTCCCTAAGAAGTCTATACAATACAGAGTAAAGTGATGGGGACTTTAGTCGGTCTGTGTACGGCATGTGCTGGAGTCTCTTGATTTTCTTAGTTACAAACCTCTGAGGCTTCTCCAATAGCTGCAGGTGCTTTGTACAGTACATGCCAAAAGGGGAGCTATACTCAATTATTGGCCTGATTAGTGATGAGTATAGAGGCTTTATAACTTTCTTTGCTCAAGAGGCAATGCCTTTACCAATTGAGTGTGCTATGTAGAAATCCTTCCTGACTGCAGTAGATATACGCTGGTCAAAGTTAAGGTCATAGTCAACTTGTGATCGCAGATCCCTTCCTACTCCATAGGTACTTAGGGTTGTTGTTGATTTGGTAGTGTGATGGGACGTTGTTTTTGCTGAAGGGGATAATGATGCACTTCTTAGTATTCACTTTGAGACCGTGATGAAGACACAAGTTGTTGGTCTGCATAAGACCTTACAGGACTATACTGATATAATTTGGGGATTCAATAACTGCACCTAGTTTGCAGTCATCCACAAATTTGATCAGCCACAACCTCTCAGTTTTGGCCTGGACTTCTGCGAAGAATATACCAAACAGCTGGGGCCAAGCACTGACCTTGTGGCACCCAGCTGGTGATAGATCTGCTGGATGATGTGGAGTCACCCACTTTGATAGTTTGTATCCAGTTTGTGTGCCATTTGGCATCCCATCTCACAACAAAGGGGTTTACATTCAGTTTGCTAAGTTTATCAGTAAGGTCTGAATGTGTGATTGTGTCTAAAGCCTTTACCAACTTGAGGTATACTGTGTGCACAGATTTTTCCCTCGTCAATGTCCTTGGTCACATTTTTGAAGAAATCCACCAGGTTTAACACGCAGGATCTGCCCTTGTCCGAGCCAAATTGGGTTGGATCCAGGGTTTGGAGGTTGCCTATGTCTTTATTAATGAGATCCATGATATGTTCCATGGCCTTACAGATGAGGCTGGTCAGACTTATGGGTCTATAATTCCCTCAGCCTGTTGCCAGGCCACCTTTGTGGAAGCAAATAACTGTTGCTGTTCTCTCTTCCACAGGAACAAAGTCAGTCTGTGGTTAGGCTATGACTGAATAGGGTACTTTGTGGTGATGATAGTTCATGTTTTAGCTTGTTTAGAAGACAGCCTGGGATGCCATCTGGTCCCATAGAAGCTGTTTTTTGCCTTGAACAAGCCTTTAATGACCTGATCTTCAGATATGTAGGGTGGAGGGAAGTTGGGGCCCAGGTTTGTGATAAGTTTGGAGGGGATACTGGAGTGAAATTTTCACTAACTCTGTCTGATAGCAGGTTTGCTATCTCTGCAGGGTCAGTGTGTGTGCTACCATTAGTCACAAGTTCAGCACATGCTAGGGTCCTATCTTTTAGGCTACGTACGTAGCTGTAAAAGGCTTTATGGTTATCCTTGGCTGTGCTTGCTAAGTTTTTCTCAGAGATGACCTTAGAGGATTTGACATGTTGACTTGTTTACCTGTTGAGGCTGAGGAGGGTGCCTTCCCATTGTTGGGGCCTCACCTTTGTTTTCTTGGACAGCAACGTTTTGCATTTGTTGATGCTGGATGTCCACCAGACAACTTCTTTTTACTCGGGGTTGTCTGTGATTCTCTCTGGAACACCTGAATCTATACACTAATTTAAGTGATTGTACGTGGCTTTAGAGTAAGCTTCCCACTAGCAGTGTTGCTTGGAATACATTTATGCCTACTTTTATGAGGGTATAGTTTGTCTTGCTGAAGTTTTTTAGTCAGATTTTGCCCTTTGTGAGTTCTGGTGTTAGTGCCAGCTCAAAGGTAACTGATTTGTTGTCAGATATAATTAATGAGTGTCTGACAGTTGCGGCAATGCACCTGTTAGTCATGTTAGTGAGGACTAGCTCCAGTATGTTTTTTCCTATTGTTGACATATGAACAATTTGTTCCAGGGCATTTGAGTTAACAAAGTCAAGTAACTTTTGTTCATAGGTGCAAAGGTTCATAGATGTGTAGTGTAGTGAGGTGCTCTGTTTGACATGTATGGGAAGTCTATTCCATAGCATGAGCAGTCTCTGGGTTATGGACCTGTCCCTCCAGCATGTTCTGTTGATTGTGGTAATGAGGATGAGGTCCCTGGAGCATGTGGTGCAGTGGGACTGGGATTTATTTACATGTAGCATTTCTAATAGAGCTGGGTCAGACATGGCTTTGTAAGTCAAGCAGAGATCGCCTCTAAGTTGGTGATATGAGACATGGAATAGTTGGGAGTTTTTTGAGTCTGCCCATATAGGACAAATGTTTAAAGCCTAGGATACTCTTTGTGAGGTACTTTTGCAGCCTTTCCAGTTGTTTCAGGTGTCTAGTGAGGTACATGCCAAATGGGGCATTGCATTTGATGATTGGTCTAATGAGGGAAGAGTAGAGGGAGACAATGACCTCCTTCATCCTGGATGCAAAACCCTTAATAATGAGATGTGCCACATAGATGTACTTGCTGACCACAGTGGTAATGTGGTAGTCAAAAGAGAGGCTGCTGTAAACCTGTGTTCCCAGATCTCTTATAACATGTTCTGTGTTCAGTGGACTACCATCAATGTGGAAATTCATGGGAACTGGGTTTTTCCCTAAGGGGATGATGACACATTTTTTTGGCATTGAACTTAAGGCCATGGTTCTGACACCAGTCGTTGGTTTTAGTGAGGCCTTTCTGTAGGATGTCAACATCACTTGGGGAGTTAATAACAGTCCCCAACTTGCAATCATCTGCAATCTTTGTCAGCCAGAGTACCTTTGTGTTGGCCTGGATTTCAGAGAAGTAGATAGCAAACAGAAAAGGACCCAGGACTGAACCCTGTGGGACTCCACTCGTGACTGGTTGGCAGTCTGACTTGGAGCCAGCAACTTTCACACTGTGGGTTCTATCTGTGAGCCAGTTTGCAGCCCACCTAGTGACATAGGGGTTTATGCCTAGCTTAGTGAGTTTTTCCTGTGATTTCTGAGTGGGGAATGGTGTCAAAGACCTTGGCCAGATCAAGGTAGGCTATATGAATCACATTGCCTTCATCCACAGCTCTGGTGACTAACTCAAAGAAGCCAACCAGGTTGAGCAGGTATGATCTACCCTTCACAAAACAAAACTGTGTGGGATCCAGAGTTTGGAGATTCCCTATACTCTTGTTTATTAGGTCCATGGTGATGCATTCCATAGCTTTGCATATCAGACTCATTAGGCTAATGGGGCAATAGTTCCCATGGTCTGTAGTTGCCCCTCCTTCCTGGAGAGGGAAGACTGTAGCAGTGCGCCATTCAGGAGGGACAAAGCCTGAGATGAGGCTGTGATTGAACAGGGCACACAGGTGAGGTGCCAGTTCACTCAGTAGTTCATGTAGAACACAGCCAGAATATTGTCAGGTCCCATAGAAGCTGTATTCTTGGCCTTGGACAGTGCTGTTTTAACCTGTGCAGCAGTAATACTGGGTGCCTGTCAATCTACTAGTATTGTGATTGGTCCTTTGGGGGGGGGGGTAAAGTTGGCATTGAAACTGATAAGGTGTTTTTCCAGTCTTGAGACTTCATCTTATTCCGCATCAGTGTCCTCCTTCTGGTGTAGAATTTGTTTATGGCAGGGGACCACCAGATTTGCTTAGTTTTTTTGGAGGAGAGCGTCTTTGTTCTATTGGGTATGGTGAGATCCATGCATTTGTGTACGTGTTCGTACAGTGCATTGGTGTATGATTCGGTGGTCATGCAACTATTCTCCATTTGCATGGTTGCCATGAAGTTAGCCACCTCTGTTTTTGGAGCCCAAAGTTAGCTTTGGAGAAGTTTTTCATGATGGTTACTTTTGCCAGAGGGGTGGGTGGGATGTAGGTTTCCAATGTGATTAGTTGTGGTCGGATCTAACCAGGGAGGAGTTAACTATTGGTGTAGAGCAATGGTCCTCCATGTTAGTAATGACCAGGTCAAGGATGTTGCTACCTCTAGTGGGGTTAAGAACGCGCTGGTCCAGGACATTGGAATTAATGAATTCCAGGAAATGTTGGACACATGCATTGGTACATGAGTTGTTTTCCTAGTTAATGGAGGGGTAGTTGAAGTCACTCAGTATGAGATTGTTAGGTTGCACCCTAATATTCTCCAGGGTGCTTAGAAACATGGAATGTGAGTCTTGGGACATGGTTGGGGACCTAAAACAGGCTAAAACCTGAATCGCTGTGTTACCCAATGTTAGCTGCGCCTGAAGTATCTCTGATGTGTTATGTTGGGCTATCAGTCTGGAGGTGTATGCATCCTTTATGAATATGGAAACACCACCATCTTCGGAGCTTTGGTCCAAGTTCTGGGGCCGAAAGGTGTGGAATGAGTTATAGCCTGGTAGTGCAGGGGTGCTTTCTGCTGCCTTGAACCAGGTATCTGTTACAGCACAAATTATGCTGTTCTCCATTTTAAGGAGTACTTTGAGTGAGTGCATTTTGAGATTTAAACGTCTAGCGTTGAATAACATGACCCTCAGATTGCATTTGTTTATAGCTGTTATGGTGGTAATTTGGTCTTTGGAACACCACCTAAAGGCACTATAGGGGTAGCAAGAGCCTTGGCCACTATCCAGAAGCCCAGGGGTGATAGATGCAGGCCATCTCTTGCAAAGCATCGAGGTCTGTCAGTCATGTCATCCCAGGTAGACAGATACTGGATCCCCTTATAATGACACCAGGAACTTAGCAAATTGTTGAAATCAATCATTTTATGCTTGTACTGTGGTATCATTTTGGGTGATGGTAGGATGCTGCTCAGGGCTAGGGTCATACCCACCTGGGCTGCATAATCCGAGAGCTTCTCCATGTCTCTTTGCATGTAGGCCAGGAAGGTTTGTCTCAGGTCATTCACACCCACATGTACAAGAACAGAGTCATATTTGTACTTGTTGTTGAGGGATCTGGGTGCGTGTGTTATGTGGTGGATCCTGGCACCTGATAGACAGCTGACTGTTACATTCTCCTTATTCAACCTAGTGAGTGGGACATCAGTATGCCTCACTATTGAGTCACCTATGACTAGTGTGTTGGGCATGCTGTTTTGCTAGGGGCTTTGGTTGAGTGACACACTGTTTAGGAGAATTATGTGTCTGGTGATTAGTGTTGTGTTGTGGTGGTCGAGTGCATTTCTGCCTTGGAGGTCTCTGCTGTTTGTGTAGATTTTGTCTAGAGCCTCTGCAAAGGTGGCTGTGTGGCTTGTGTTTTTATGTGAAGGCTTTGTTGGTGTGTGTTCTGGAGGGCTATGTGTTCCATGTGGTGTGGTGCAAGTATTGACCTTCTCCTCTTGACCAGCTATTTCAGTCTTGGCTGGAGATTGGCTGTGTGGCTTCCAGTTTGGATATATAAGTGCATCTCTCGCAAGTCTGAGTGTTGGGAGGTAAGAGGAGAGGGTTGTCAGTGTACATGAGGCATTTGCTACATTACCTCAGGGTACCCAAGTTCACCAGGTTAATAGGAGAAAGCACAGGAAACTGACCTTTACACATAATGAACAGCATCTTAAAAAAAAAAATGTATTAGAAATTATACCTGAGATTGTAAGGGAAGGTGACATTAAAAATAAGGCTGAAGCCTGTGAGCAGAAATGGATTCTGTTCTTCAGAGCAGATCACCCCTCTAATATTAATGATATTGTTTTGCTGAAACCTTTTTTTGAGACAGAGACCTTTGAAACACTGAAATTTAACAAGTTATTACTCTCTCTATATATGTATATATGTATATGTATATGTATATGTATATATATATATATATATATATATATATATTTTTTTTTTTTTTTATTAATATATGTATTTATGTTTCTATATGTTGCTGTTTTAAGTGTTGGTACTTTGAGATTGAGACATTCCTTGTCTAATTTGCTAATTGTTTTTTGATGTTGATTGGTCAGTTTGAATATAAATAGATTGGTTTCTTTAATGGTGATGTCTGATGAAGCAGTGTTGAACAGTGAAAGTGCTTACCACATTAAAACCTGATTTTTATCTTTAGTGTATACTGTTTTTTCCTGCCTACAGGAACACTACATTGTTTTTTTTTAGCTTGACCTTTAGACATGCATGGAGGAGTGGGCATTAATAATAAGTACTGGAGCTGTTTCTTTGTAGAACGTTTAGTGCTGGTAGCACTTTTTTGGGCTACAATAATTGCTACAAGCTGACTGGTAAAGTGCTAGACTAATAAGCTAGTAAAAGTGCAGGAGAGGAGAGAACTATGAGATCTAAGGGAAAAGTTGAAGAGCAGACTTTGGCATCATTCAGAAGCTTACAAACAGTCCTGGATACATCAAATCTGTATCTGGACTAGACTAGTTACAGGAAAGGCAGGAAACAAGCGTAAATGTGGGCTTTTAAACCAGAAAGTTGAAAGAGATGGAAAAACTGCCCAAGTGGCCAATAAACTACAATTTCTGGGCCATAAACCACTCTTTTGGTAGATAGGCTACCTAGTGCTTACCACTCCCACTGATAAGCTAGAAGGCTTCCCTCCAACACAGAAAGACTTGGAGACTTCGGTGTAGGGGGGGGGGGGCTCAGAAACTTACAAACAGTCCTGGATGCAGCAGATCTGGATCTGGAATAGACTAGTTACAGGAAAGACAGGAAACAAGCTTAGATTTTTTTTTTTTACAGAAAAGCAGGTAAAGCAGCAGTAAAACAATTCAAGTGCAGTGCGAGCTGGCACACATGAGAGTGTAGCAATATTAAAGCAAGTGCACTTTAAATAAATGCAATTTATTCAACAGTATTCTGAACCAAATTCAATCGTTTTATTCAACTCTCAACAGTTAAAAAGTGCCAAAAAATATACTTATCATCTGAGAAGCACACTCAGTCAGAACACAAGGAAATTCTAGCAAAGTTCAAGGTTAAGAACCTATGTGGGTTGACCTGCTCAAACGCTCTCTCTATATTAGGTAGAATGAGGTAATGACACTAGACTGGAAGGAGTGTCACAGACCAAATTTACAGTAGGTGTGAGCAACTGCAAAGCCACCACGTATAAGAACAAAACAGCAATAGGGAAAGGGGCTGGGAAACTATTACAGCTACAAGTTACACTATTTTAGGCAGAAAACACTACAGAAATGTTTCTCACTGCAGGAAAACAGCAGTGAGCCACTAAATTAAAGTTTTAAAAAGATTAAGGAGCAAGGAGACTCTGTAGAATGCTCTTAATTGTAAACATTAGTTATATGATACACTCCTTGTCAGGAAATCAGAACAAACAAGCAGATGTTTAACAAATGCAGACATTTTCCAGTTAATACCTCACACACAGTGAAACTAGCTAGAAAAGATTTACAAACAGTGTGACAGTAAAAACCTTATCAGGCCTGTAAGGCAGAAAAAGTTAGTACAGCCGTGCAAATTACTGTTTAACAATAAAATACAGTAAAAAGTATGCAGCAGACAATAAAAAAGTGCTATAAATATCTACAATGTGCTAGTGAGTTAGGGCTAGAGTAGGTTTCCCAGTTGATGGTGGGATAATTGAAATCCCCCATAACCAGAGTGTTCAACAATATTTGGATTGTCTCCAGTTTGGTCAAGTAGGCTTCATGCATATCATGACCCATGGAGGGGAATCTATAACTGGCTATGACTTGAATGGGGGTCTTACCCACAGTAACTTGAACTTGGAGTAACTCCATGGAGTTGCCCAGTCTAACTAGATGGGATGTGAGAAACACCACCTTCTTTGGTTCTCACACATTCGTTTTGTGGTCTGAAGGTGTGGAGATTGTAGCCTTGCAAGGCCAGGTTACTATCTGAAGCCATGAACCAGTGACTACACAAACATCTACATCTTTCAGTGATAGAAATGCTTCTAGGGTGTGCAGTTTTTGGTTTAAGCGTCTATTGTTTAGCAACATAACCCTTATTTTGTTACAATTGGCAAATTTCATGTTGGTAAGTTTGTTTCCGAGACCTTGCCTTAAAAAGGAACTATGGGGGAGGCAAGAGACTTTGCCAGCAGCCAAAAGCCTAGTGGTACAAAATGCAAACCATCTTTGGCAAAGTAGTGAGGTTTCTTGACCATGACCACCCACGCTGGCAAAAACTGGATCCCTTTTGAATGACACCAAAAATTAATCCAGTTATTGAAATCAATCATTTCTGTTTATACTATGGCATTATTCTAGGTGAGGGTAGTATGATGCTCAAGGCTAGGGACATACCTGCCTGGGACACATCCTCCAAGTGCTCAGTCATGTCTCTCTTCATATAGTCCAGTGAGGTACATGTTAGGTATTTCACTCCAACATAAACTATGACAGTCATAATGATACTTTTTGCTGAGAGACCTGAGTGCATGTGTGAACTGATGAATCCTGGCACCTGACAGACAGCTGACTGACATTCTACTTTTCTGACCTGGTGAGTGGGACATCTATGTGTCTCACTATGGTGTCTCCAATGACAAGAAAATTTGTTTTTTGAGTGTTACACCTTACAGGCTTGGTAAGTGAGACACTGGTGTTGCTATGGGTCATGATTACTGTGAGAACTGTGTTAGTTGTAGCAGTCTTGTGTTTTAGAGGTCTCTGGTGTTTTGGTAAGTATTTTAAGAGAACCTCTGAGTATGTTGATTTATGTGTTTGATGCGTACTATGTGAATGAGTAGTGGTACTGTGTGGATGAGTAGTGGTGGATGGGTTGACAACCTCTTCAGTGTTACTGTTTCGTCTGCGAGAGAGTAGGGATTCAAGCTTTTTGGTGTAGATACATCTCTTGCACTCTATATTAGAGTGAGTTATTAGTAGAGGGTTGTCAGTGTACATGAGGCAATTACTACACTCCCTCAGGAGTCCCAAGTCAACAAGGTTGGCCAGAGAAACAAGGGAAGTCCAACTATCCATAATGCTAGGTTGAAGAGCTGTTGTCACAAAGGGGGAGCTTTTCAGGATTGATCCAGGAGGTGGTCAGTAGATGGATATTTCTGCCAGGGTTCTATTATTGGAGGTTTTATAGGTCACAGCTTACTAGCATTATTTCAATGAAACACAAGAAAACAAACTGCAAAATCCCAAAGAAAAAGGCACCAAGCCTGGAACAACAAATTAATTTATTATAAAGCACTTTTCATCCACGCCAAATAGCCGAACTTCATCAGATATAAGTACTTCATTCACAAGAAGCAGTTTAAATAACCCTCTCAGTGGGTCACATGGCATCCCAGCTCAGTAAGACACATAACATCCCAGCTTAAAATTTAAAGCGCTAGTCACATCTGTTTAAGAAATAACAGCATATATTTAAAATGACCATGTTAATATTTCTAAAATTCACAATTGCTAGTTAATACAAAAATATGTTAAACTTCTGTCCAATGATTTAATAGAACAGTGAATATGAGTATAAAACTTAAAAATGCAAAAATGTATTAGGGGAAAGGTCTCCAGTACTATCTCATTAGATTTTTCAATTTCAAAATAGACATTAGGGAAAACATATATTGAGTCCTGGGTGGTTGTAGGCATTTAATCAAATTTGCCAAATAAGTTCTAATCTTTTGAGATCTAATTGGGTAGGTCCTTCCCTAGGATTCTGTGCCACCTGATCTATAACTCAAAATTTAAATGTGTGTTCAGGATTCATAAAGATATGCTTTGCCAAAGCATTTTCCATTTTTTGTCTACTGATACTATATACATGTTCATAGACTCTATCCCTAAGCCTTCTTTCTGTTTCACCTATGTAGAAGGATTCACACAACTGACACTTGGCTAAATAAACCACCATCATAGAGTTACAGTTGTGTTTCATTCTACAGATTATCTTATTATTATTCATCTAGGACATTTTTGGAGCTTCGGAAGTATACATTTAAGTGCCTCAGTGTGTGTGGGTCTATGTGTCTGTTTTGAACTGTCTGTGATGGGTGCAGTGTGTATACCACTGACAACCTGATTGACATTAGGAGTGCTTTTATGTGACTGCTTTGCCTCTCATTACATTGCATAAATATATCTCTCACATACCATATCAGTTTGTTTGAGAATTAGCTGGTTTTCAGTAAACATGAGGCATCGAGGATGCCCATATCCACCAAGCTGACAATGGAGATAGTGGAAAGGTTGTTGCATTGTCTTCCCCTGCATCTCCCATTGCACTGGTGTTGAATGAGTCACACCCTGTTTTGTCTAGGAGTAATCAGGCTGTACCTCCAGATTGCACAGAACCATGTCATGTAGTATGGCACACACACACAACAAATATTCTGCTGCATATCTCGGGCTATATTGTACTGCCCCAACAGAATTTACCTTTCAGAAGTCTGCATACACACTTCACAATATTTCTGGGTTTTTTTCTTTTTGTGTGGATCATGTTGTATGTAATTTTCTCCTCACTCTGTTGGTTACAAATAAAGCTCATCATCCATGGCTCAAGGGCATATCTGGTATCACAATACACAAAATGCAACACTATATGTAGTTTACACTCAGCATGCATGGTAGCTGTCTGTATATTCCATTTGTCTGCAGTGTTGGTGAACCTACCAAACAGGTAACCCTGTATGATGCCCCCCTTATAGGAACCATTGGTATATCCTGGACCTGTGTCATAGGTTGATGTGTAAACACTAGGCTAATGATCACCAGGTTCTTTATAAGCCTAGCCATGCAAGCCAACACAGTTGTGTCCCTATGTATTATGGGTATTTATTAGGTGAGGGTATGTTAGTTAGGAAGTTTTTAGAGGTTATGTGAGGGATCAGTTATGTTATTTTGGGCACTACTGTCTGCCTCTGTCTATCAGAGACAGGGGAGCCAGACCCACTGTGAATTTCCCATCCATTGGTCAAGGTTATGTTTAAATAGGGTTCGGGATGAACTCAATTTCAGATGGATGGGCAGCCTGTTCCAAAGCATGGGGATACTGTGAAATACATATCTTTTGTGGTAACATGTCATATGCCAAATTTAAACCCTAAAATCTGTTGGCCCTGATGCTGTTCATTTGCCCATATACAAAAGGTCCAACAGAGCTGTATCTGAGGATGCCTTGTATGCCAAGCATAGATCACCTCACAGTAACCTGTAGGAGACTGAATATAGAGACAGGGCTTTAGGGTGATCCATATAGGACAATGTGTTTGTATCCTAGATTCTCCTGGTATGGAACCTTTGTTGGTGTTCCAGCTGTTGAGTATATCTGGTCAGGTACATGCTGAAGGGGGCATTATACTCAATGACAGCTCTGATAAAGGCCATATAAAATGGAACTATGGATTCCTTGGATCTGGATACCACGCTCTTACTTATAAACTGGGTGACATAGAGTGGTTTTGTTACTACCTTGGCCACATGTTCATCAAAGAAAAGATTACTATCTACATATGTTCTCTGATCTCTGACTACTGGGTTAAGTCTTAGAGGCATCTTATTGATGGAGTAATTATCCTGGGTGGCAGTTTTCCCAAACGGCACTATAATGCATTTTTTGGTACTGAGTTTTAGTCCTTAAATTTGGCACTAGTCATTTGTCTGTGTTACTCCCTCTTGTAAAATGTTTGTGCCATGGGGGAATCTATAATATCTCCCAGTTTACAGTCATTTGCAAACTCGGTCAGCCAAAGGCCCTTGACATTAACCTTTACCTTCAAGAAGTAGATGCCAAATAGGAGTGGTCCAAGCATGCAGCCCGGAGGTACCCCACTATTGACTGGTCTCTTAGTGGATGTGGTCTCACCGACCTTGACTTCCTGGGTCCTGTCTGTGAGTCAGATGTCAATTCAGTGAGTTATGTAGGGGTTTATGCCCACTTCAGTAAGTTTGTCAACTATACCCAAGTGGGGAACTGTACCAAGCACCTTAGCCAGGTTCAGGTATGCTGCATGCACCATTTCCCCTCATTCATTGCCTTGGTAACCTTCTCAAAGAATTCCACCAGGTTTAATAGACATGACCTTCTTCTGACAAAGCCAAACTAGGTTGGGTCCAGTGAATGAAGCACATATATGTCTTTCTGATTATTTCTATGATAGTTTGTTGGGATAACCATTGCAGTCCTCCATACTTATGGTACGAAACCTGTTTTGGCCCTGTAGTGTAAAAGAGACTCAAGTGGTCCTGATACATCATATTTGAAACTATTTAGGAGGTTTCCTAGGATATTTTCAGTGCCCATTAAGGCTGTGTTTTTGGCCTTAGCAAGCACTGCCAGGATGTGCTCCCTATTGGTAGCTTGGGGGGTATGCTAGTAGGAATTTCATAGGAAGAGGTGTGGAATGGGTTGAAGTTTGAGCTAAACTTTCAGCAGGAAAATTTGCTGCTCAGTGAATGTGGCATCACTGACCACCAGTTTGGCACATTGCTGCTGCCTTTCAGATTTTGATTATAAATGTAGAAGCTGTTGTAATTGTCTTAAGCCTGTGAGGCTATCTTGACCTCATAATTGGCCTTGTAGGATTTAATTAGTCATCTTAGTTTACTGTTTAGTTTAATCAGGGAGCTCCAATCATTATGGGAGTTGCTCTTCTTGATTGTAGTCCTGACTTTTTTCTCTTTGTTATATACCCAGTTAAGTTTAGGAGTCTACCAGTGTGGTTTGATTTTAGAGTTTGGACTTACTTCTAGTAGGTACAGCAATTGCTATACAGCCATTTATGTGGTTGTACAGAGTCTCTCTGAATAATTCAGCACTGGTTGCTGTGAATTCAGGGTTGGGAGTAGCATTTAATGTTGACAAGCTATCACTTAATTGGATGTAGTTTGGAATCCTTCCTAAGTTTTACAGGGTTTGCTGGGGTTACTGAATTGATTTTTATTTCAATGGAGACAGCTTTATGGACGACCTTATCAGTACAGATGTGACACTGGTTTTGGGGGTGAGTGGTTGCAACACTCTTTCATATTGATAAGTATCAGGTCAAGTATGTTTGAACCTTTGGTGGGTATGTACACTATCTGATCAAGGGAATCATTGTGCCCTTGAGTTTGAGGCAGTATATGTTTCACTGTCTATATAAGGGTAGGTAAGTCTCCCTTGAGTAGGCCATTTGGTTTAATGAATGTCACTAGTTGGTCTAGGTATGAGCTCCAGATAAGCAACTAAGTGTTAACTTCTTCTTGTTCAGTATGGTGACTGGGGCATGTGTGTGTCGTACAATGGAGTCCTCTATGACATGAGTCCTGGACGTGTGTGTGCTGACCTTATGACCTTTGCTCTTGGTGCCCCACTGGGTGTAGGAGTATGTGGAGGGTTTGGTGTTGCTTTTGCTGAGTGCTTTAGAGATTGCTGAGGATAGGAATTGCTTTTTACTACCCAAACATGAGTTGGTTTATGTGTGCGGTGGAGACTATGTGTGGTGAATGTAGTGTGTGTGTTCTTGTGGATGTAGTGTGTGTGTTCTTGACAACCTTTTTTGTATGCAAGATTTTTGCTTACAGTGAAACTGAGTAGATGAATCTCATACTTACTGTGTTTGTTTCTTTAAGGATTAAATAGTTGTCTGTGAAGTAATTGCTACATTGTCTCAGGATGCCTATATATACCAAGTTGGCTACAAAGATTTTTGTAAGTTGCATATTCATCTTGTCCAGATTTGTATTTGGTTGGGCTACTGTAGGTTGTGGATTGAGTTGTACAGTTGTGTCCTTGGGTGGTCTCTGAGGTTTGGTACTAGACTATGTTAGACTGTGCTAAGATTTGATACTAGTGATGTTTAATTTGCAAACTAGTTAGTCTAAGCTTGTCTTCACACAATGACTTTGTTTTAGTCACACTAAGTTACAGGTTTCAGCTCTAAGGGAACTTTTATAGATCAATTTACTTTCTGCTTTCTGGACATTTGTGTCTATACAGAGCACTGCTAACTTCTTGATGCATAAAACACCAAAAAAGTTGCTTGTGAGTGGAATGCTTCAGCAAAACAACTTAGGCAAACTTCCTTCACAATGCAATTTCAAGTATTAGGGACCTTTTAAATGATTTAAATGCAAAATCAACAAATTAAGCAAAAATAAATCAGTAGCATTCAAACCATGAACTATAGTGCAAAACAAAAAAGCAAATCTCTTATCTGCCAAAGATAGAGCAGGATTAACTCAGGACCTCCTCAGAGTGTGGCAAGAATGCCAAGCAGATGGTAGCTATGGGACAATGAGCAGGAGTCAGTTTGTAACAAGGGGGGCTTACTTAAGTGTAATACTGGTTTGCTAGGAGAGCAATTAGTATTATGGCTATATGGAAAACAATGGTTGGGAGAGTATTTAATTAGGTTACACAACAGACAATAATAATGAAACAGGGGAGGGAGGGACTGTGGAAGTCAAATTACAATGGAGGGATAGAGACAGAGCCTTTTAAAACAACATCAGAAGGGTGTGAGGGTTGGCAAAAATTCAAGCTGGGGCTCCAGTTCAATGATTAGAATTTCAGAAATGTTTAGCTTAATGTCTCAACAGCGACTGTTGCAAATTCAAAGAACAGGGGGAAACTGTAGCAAGGTAAACCGAAAGGCACTGGAATGCAGCTTTAAGCAGGTGTATTCAGTTATGAAAAGTATTGAAGCACAAATCCTGGAGAAGAATTCACAGTATTGCTGCTACTTCAATCCCAACAGACGATGGTACCAAACTATGCAGAAATTTACCAGTAGCACGTTTTTATGGAAACTGACAAATTGTGGGTCAAATCTGTCAATAGGTCAAAGTTCTGCTCCAGCTGTGAATGAAGCTACAATAATTAGGCCACAGTCTGGGTTCAGATACAAAAAGCTGCATTTTACATGTAATTCTACTTATGGAAACATAAGTGCAGTGATAATGTGTAATGTATAAATAAGACTAAAATCTTATAGTAATACACAATCTACCCACAGTCACAAATGATGCTAAAAGACTAAGGCCCAGAGAAAACTAAAAAGAAAGCAAAAAGGGTAACTCTTTTAGCTAAAACATGGATAAAAAACAGAGAAGTCTAAAATAGGTATCATCACACTGGTCACTGTAAGCGCAACTTAAAATATTTAAGCAGAACTTAAATAAAGCTTTTTTCTTCCCTTTTGATAAAAAAAAACTTGTATTTCTTACCTTGCACCTTCCCACACCTCCCAGAGTCTTGAACAAAAGACCCTGGCTGGATGTAGCTCTGTACTAAATATAGCAAACTTGCTAAAGAGGGAGCCAATAAAATAAAGCCAATACTGGAGCTCAAGTCCTATGGCTAGAATTTCTGAAACATTTATTTTAATATTACAGTGGGGGCTGGGACAGATGTAAAGGAAAAGGGGAAACAGTAGCAAAGTAAATGGCATGACCTTGGAATACAACTTTAAGTAGGTATATACAGCTGTAAAAAGTATGGAAGCATAAATCCTGGAACAAAATTCACAATACTGCCACTACTTCAATCTCAGCACAGATTAATACACCACACTATGCAAAAAAGTACTGATAATGCTGCTTATGAAAACATGCTGTAATAAATGACTAAATAAGGCTCACATCTGTCAGTAGATCACAGTTCTGCCACAACTGTGAATGAAGCTTCTAGATTGAGGCCACAGAACGGGTTGAAAATATGAAGAGGTACCTTTACATACAATTCTACAATTCAGTTTATGGAAGCAGAAGTGCAATATAATGTAAAAACAATGCTAAAATATGAAGCTACAAGACTAAGGAAACAGAACAAACTAAAACATTTGAACAAATAACTTTTTTGGGATAAAACATGGACAACAGGCAAATCATCAGAAAGTTCACTAAAAGTACAACATAAAATATATAAGCCGAATTCCCTTCCCTTCTGATGACAAGCTTATATCTCACACATTAGGGCTTTCAACACCTCTCAGACTCTTGAAGAAAATACCCAGGGTGGATGTAGCTCTGTGCTAAATATGTTAAACTTGCTAGAGAGGGATACAATCAAATAAAGTCAATACTGGAGCTCAAGTCCTATAGTTAGAATTTCAGAAACATTTAGTTTACCTGTCTCACTGGGGACTGGGGCAAACTTAAAGAACAGTGTAAAAAAAGTAGCAAGGTGAACAGAAACACCATATAATGCAAATTTAATTTGGTACATACAGTTAAAAAAGTACCAAAGCATAAATCATGGAGAATACTGCCATTACTGTAAGCCCACCATAGGCCAAGGCACCAGATTATGCATAAATATATCAGTGATGCTGCTTATGGAGCATTGCTATAATAAACAACTCAATTAAGCTCAAAACTGGCAGTAGATCACAGTTGTGCCACAACTGTGATTGAAACTATGAGACTGAGGTTGCAGACTGGGTTCAAAATACAAAAAGCTGCCTTCTACATGTAATTCTACTTAAGGAAATAGAATTGCAGTATAGTGTATAAACAATGGTAAAGTCTCGCAGTAATACACAGGGCCAGATTCAGGAAGGCTTACACGGAGTTCAAGAGTAGTGTAAGCCTCCGTGTAAGCCTCCCGATTCAGGTACAGCCCAAACCTCCGTGTAAGAGACAGCTAACACGTCTCTTACACGGACTGGGCGTGGAAATGCTCAATACCTCATTTGCAGCTCCAAGATATGCAAATGAGGTATTTGAGCGATCCACGAAGCAGAAACCAGTCCGGGTAACGGACGTGTTAGCTGCAGAAATGTACTCAGCTGACAACTGAGTACATTTCTGCAAAATCAAAAACGGAGCTATGTCAGCTCCAAATAAAGGGTGCATATGTGTCATTAAGCATGCCAGTGGCCAAATATGTGGCCATTGGCATGAAAAAGTGTTGCAAAAATAAGTTATTTAACTTTTTTTTTTTCACGGGATTATTGTGTTTAACTGCAGCACACACCCGCGCAAATGGGGTGCACTACCTAAAACTGAAAACCGAAGCTTATAAGCCCACAATTGTGGGATTTATGTATTACATGGAATGTCAATGGAGGGACTTGCAGACTAAAAACAATATGGCCTCCGTTTAGTGGTTGTCAAGGGGGGGAAGCTCCGTGTAAGATATGTAACTAAGCATTACTAGGCAATCCTATGTAAATGAGGGTTACAATACTGAATCACACTGCCACATAGGTAATGAGCACTTTCTGAGTAGTGTAAGAGTTAGAGAAGGGGGAGGAACAGAGTAAGAGGTAGGTGACATCACGGAGGGGAAGGATAGAAAGAAATGTCCCAGATTGGAGGGCAATGTAAGGTAACAGATGACAGACAGACATCAGGGGGGAGGTGTGTCCCAACAGAACACTAGGAAAGTCAAGAAATTGAGGGTATACGCTATCCCTACACTCCAAGTTTCTTGATATACGTGCATGCGCGCAGCGTGTGCAGGCAGGTTCAACATGTGGGAGCGTGTTGCAAACTGTTTACAATGGTTTGCGCGGGTGTGCACGTGTGTAAGGCAGTGTGCGCGTGTTTTAGCATGAATCAGCCTAGCTAACACCGTGTAATGATGTGTCTTGGCGTGTAACACTGTGTAGGGATGTGTGCGTTTAAGTGACTGTGAGCGTGTTTAAGCTGGTGTGCACATTGCTCCCCCTCAGGAAACAGAGAGGAAACAGGAAACAACCAAAATACAGGGAAACTGCCTGGGAATACTGCTGGAGTTAATTGGTGGAAACAATTACAAGCAGGCAATTACACAGGCAGACTAGAAGCCCAGCCCAGCACTTAAAACACAACAAAGAGCAGTGAAGGCTGTTTCTCACAAGAGATACTGCCAGAAGCTAAGCTATCAGAATTGAAAACTGAAATAAAGCTGAACTCAGAGCAGAAATGCTAGGGGCTGCCATGGCTATTATAATCAGGCATAGGCAAATTGCTGAGGGTGGTGACAATGCAGATGCTGACAGACAACCCAGAGTGAGGAGAAGGAGAAGAGTATACAGGCCCAGGGTCACCTACCATGGGTTACATGAGCTGGAGATAGTAGAGCGCTATAGAGTGGACAGAGAGCTCCTGCAGCAGATTGTTGAGCTGTGCAGGCCACACCTCACACACAGAACCAACAGAGGGAACCCATCCCAGTGGAAACCAAGGTATGTGTTGGCCTAAGAATACTAGCAACAGGTACCTTCCAGAGACCAACTGGTGATATGATGGGGATATCACAGGCATCAGCCTCCAGGGTACTGCACCAGTTCCTGGATGCCATGTCACCACATGTCAGTGATCATATATATGTCCCTAATGACCGTGAAGTTGTGGCCAGCAATATGCGTCTCTTCCAGCAAATAGCGGGATACCCTGAGGTGCTGGGTGCAATAGACTGCACGCACATACGCATCAAAGCACCAGCCGGTGAGCGGGTAGAGTCTACATTAACCGCAAGGGATACCCCTCCATCAACTGCCAGGTCGTGTGTGATGCCCAGGGCATAATAATGAATGTGTGTGCTGGCTGCCCTGGGAGCTACCACGATTCCCACATCTGGCATCTGGCAGCTGTACCAATCATTTGCCAATGGGGACTTCCCACACGGACACCTAGTGGGGATGCAGGTTATGCACTTGAGCCGTGGCTGATGACACCCATCAGAAATGCACACACACCTGAACAGGAACGCCATAATGAGGCACACGCACAAACACGTAATATCATAGAGCGTGTGTTTGGGCTGCTCAAGTCACGGTTCCGGTGTCTGGACACATCTGGTGGAGCTTTGCAGTACACACCAACTACATGTACCCAAATGATCATGATATGTGCTATGCTACATAATATGATCCTGCGGAAACAGCTGCAGCAGGACCAGCACAGGGCTGGGCCAAACATCCCCACCATTGCCAAGGCCACCACAGGCAGGGGGTGACTCCGAGGAGGAACAACCTGACCTTGTCCCAGTAGGCAGAAGGAGGCGTGCCCAGTATGCCCTGGCCTTGGCAAAGAGGCAACGCATAGCACATACACTTGGTCAGTAGGAACACTGGGACTGATACCGCTCTGACTCACTCATACAGTAACAGGGATGCCTAACATGACACAACCTGCTTCCAAATGTACAGGGAGTGTAGTATGTGTATCTGACAGAGGTGGCCCTGCAGCACCACCTGAGGCATGAATGCCATGTGTTAAGTAATGTAATATCATGTACAATATGCACACCTGAGGACCCCAACTAACATCCATATCCACGCATATGACCCTGTGGAGACAGCTGCACGTCATACAGTGATGTACATGTGCAAAAACATGGAACAAGATACAAAATGAGGGTGTCTAGCAATAAATAGCATGGATAACCACACACCCATGTTTGTACCACAACAAGAAGCAACATGGAATAGCCATGGTCAAAAAACAATGGCTAAAACCGACTACTACTATATAGCCTGCTGCAGACCACTGTCCTAATAGCAGGAACTGCCCCAGACCTATGTCCATAGGTTCATACTAGGCTATCTGCCCTAGGGCATTAATAAGCCTAGGCCAGAGTTTTGTGGCATCTGCCACCCCTGCAAGTTGATGGATATGCCCATTATTTTGCTGTGCCTCTGTCAAGCAGTGATACTGAGGTTATCCCTGTGGTATACCTGCAATCTCCCATCCATTGGTCAAGATCTCACTTGAACAAAGCCAGTGAGGTGCTCAGCCCCACATGTACCAGGATGTTGTTCCACAGCATATGGACTCTCTGGGTGATGAATCTGTCCCTCCAGCACATCCTATTAATATCTGTGTTGAGGTTTAGGTCTCCTGCCCTTGTAGTTCTGATGGATGTAGAGGTCTTGAGGTGAAGCATGTTCATAAAGTCTGGGTTGGACATAGCCTTGTATGTCAGGCACAGATCACCTCTGAGCAGTCAGTAAGTGACTGAATACAGCTGGAATTCCTTCAGTCGGGCAGCATAAGAAATATGTTTGAGACCCTTTCACCTCCTGTCGAGGAATTTGTGGGCCCATCCAATCTGAATGGGGCAGTGTATGCAATCATTGGTGTGATGAGTACAGGGAGCGATGACCTCCCTTGATCTAGATGTGAATCACTGCATGATGAGGTGGCCAATGTAGAAGGCCTTCCAAACTACCCTGGCAATGTGAGTGTCAAGCAAAGGTCATTGTCAACCTGGGTGCCCAGGTCCCTGATAACCTACGTTGTGCTTAGAGGATTGCCACCTAGATGGGAAGTAGTGGTAACCTTGTTCTTCCTGAAGGGTATGGCTATGCATTGTTTAGTGTTTAATGTAAGGCCATGGCCGTGGCACCAGTTATCTGTGTCTATGAGACCCTTCTGAAGGATGTCTGTGTCAGATGGGTTTCCAGCTATGCTTCCCAGTTTGCAGTCATCTTCAAACTTTGTCAGCCATAATCCTCCTGTGTTTGCTCGTACTTCTGAAAAGTAGATACTGAACAAATGTGGGCCCAGGACTGAGCCCTGTGGGACACCACTTGTGACAGCTCTGGAGTGTGAACTGGCACCAGCAACTTTGACCCTGTGTGTTCCGTCACTTAGCCAATTTGCAACCCATGCTGTGATGTATGGGTTCACAATTAAGCTGGTGATGTTTTCAATGATACCTGAGTGGGGTATTGTGTCGAAAGCCATTGCCAGGTCAAGGTAGGCTGTGTGGACTGCCTTGCCCACGTCAATGGCCTGGGTGAGTGTTTTGAAAAAGTCAACCAAGTTTAAAAGGCATGATCTGCCCTTGACAAAGCCAAACTGGATTGGAGCCAATGTCTGCAAGTCCCCTATGTCTTCATTTAGAATTCCCATTATGATCCTCTCCATAGCTTAGCAGAACAGGCTTGTCAAGCTGATGGGATGGTAGTTTCTGGGGTTGGTGGAGGCACCTCCTTTGTGAAGTGGGTCCACCATTGCTGTATGCCACTCCTTGGGAACATATCCTGAGGTGAGGCTAAGATTAAACAGCTGCCCTAACTGCGGGTGTAATTACTCATTGAGTTCATGGAGCACACAACTGGGGACACCATCTGGTCCCATGGATAAAGTGTTTTCTGCCTTGGATTGAGCAGTTCCCACCCCAGCAGTGGAGATGTTTGGGGGCTACAATCCTCTGGTGTACATACCCCCAGTTGGGGAGGGGAGAAATCTGCACTGAACCTGTCAGTCAGTATGTTGCCAATGTCTGTAGGTGCAGTGATATCAACATTATTCTGAACTAAGTCTGAGCATATCTGGGAGTTTCCTCCCAGGTTTCAAACATAGGTAAAAAGGCCTCATGATTGTCCCTGGAGTCCTGTGTGGGTTTACTCTCAAAACATGCCTCGGATGATTGTATGGGGAACCCAGTGTTTTACTCACAATGAGCAGGGGTGCCTTCCCCCCTACAGATTACGCTCTATCTTGTAGTAGCTCCTTCCTTGTGTTGTACAGCTTGTTTATGGCTAGGGTCCACCAGACTGGATGCTTGCCTGTGGTACAAAGAGTCATTATTATTTGGGATTGCCTGAACCATGCAGTCCTGGAGGTGCTGGTAGAAGGCATTTCTAAGTGATACAGTGGCTTGGGTAATGGTGTCTGCTGGCCTGGGGGCCTTGAAAGAGATCACACCAGTCCTCAGAAATGTGAAGTCGGCATTTGAGAAGGTCTTCACCGTTTCATTTCCCATCTGGGGTGTGGGTGGGATGTGGACTCCCACTGAGAATAGTCCATGATCTGATCTCACCAATGATGGGTATATGTCTGGTGTTGAACAGTGTGACCCCATGTTCGTGATGATGTGTTCTAGTATGTTGCCTCCACTTGAGGGGATTGGGACCAGTTGTTCCATGGCATTTCAGTGTATGAACTCTTGGAACCTTTGTGTTAGAGTGTTGTGGCATGATTAGTGATCCCAGTCTATATGTGGATAGTTGGAATCACCCAGTAGGATGGTGTTTTGAGATACATTTATCCCCTTCAGTGTTTGCAGGATAGCTGTGTGAGGTACCTGAGTTTGAGCGGGTGGCATGTAACATGCTACAAACTGCAGAGCAGTCTTGCCTACGGTCACTGGCACCTGGATGGTCTCTGATGCATCGTGTGTTGCCACCAACCATGAGGTGAGGGTGTCCTTGATGAATATGGACACCCACCATCCTTCTTGGTGTTGTCGGGATGCTGGTGCCAGAATGCATGATATGAGGTAACACCCGATAGTGCCGGGGTGCTGTCAGAAGCTGTGAACCAGGTTTCAGGCACAGCACAGACATTAATGTGCTACATACTGAGAAGGGCATAGAGTGTGTGCAGCTTGAGGTTGAGACCTTGGGCATTGAGCAGCATTACCCTTAGTGTCTTTCCTTTACTGTGTTCTAGGGTGGTAGGTGTAGAATCTGAGTCTTGCATAAAACAGGCACAATGGGGGTGGCAAGAGCATCATCTGAAATCTGGAAGCCCAGGGGTGACAGGTGCAAGCCGTCCCTTGCAAATCACCGTGGCCTGTCCAGCATGTCATCCCAGGCAGACAGACATTGGACCCCCTTAGAATGACACCATAGTCTAAGCAAAATACTACAGCTGATCATCTTGTCTCTGTTTATGTGGCATCATACTTGGTGAAGGTAGGATACTGCCGAAGGTCAGGGTCATACCTGCCTGGCCTACATAATCAGAGGGATCCTCTATGTCTCTTTCCATGCAGTCCAGGGAGGTACATCTCAGGTCGTTCACACCAGCATGGATTATGACTGGGTCAGACCTGTACTTGCAGTTTAGTGACCTGAGTGCTTGCATTATGTGGTGGATTCCAGTGCCCGATAGGCAGCTTACTGTGACCTCCTCTGTACCTGATCTGGTGAGTGGGACATCAGTGTGTCTGACTATGGAGTCACCTATGACAAGTGTGTCCGGCATTGTGTTTGGCCTTAAGGGCTGTGACTGTTTGGCACACCAACTCTGTGGTCAATGTGTTGCATGTGCTGTGCCCTGTGGAGGCAGTTGTGTGAGTGTCTGCTGTGGTGGCCACCGCCATTCTGGTAGACTTCTGATCAGAGCCTCCAAGAGTGTCTCTGTGTGTCTATGTGTATGATCTTAAGTTGTGACAGTGCCATGTGAGACTGGATTAAAGATGTGTGTGTGGTTACCTTCACCCTCTCTCTGTTCTTGCTAGTCCTATGTTGAGAGAGCTCAGCCTCCACTTTGGCTATATAGTTGCATCTCTCACATGTATGTGTGTTTTATGGCAGAAGGAGAGGGTTGTCAGTGTACATGAGGCAACTGTAACAGTGCCTCAATATTCCCAGGTTCACCAGCTGAGCAGGAGAGGACACTAGCAACTGATCCCTAGACATGCTAGAAGGAATAGACAAAACAATGTTGGAATACAGGGAGATATCAAGCCCCCCAAGCCACATTATACTGTTTGATTGACAATAGCTACACATACATCGGTGTTTCATAGTGTCATAGTGTACTACTAGGCTATCTGCCCTAGTGCATGTATAAGCCTAGCCATAGTGATGTGGCTATTGCCACCCCTTATAGTGGTAATAAGTGTACAGAATAGATTCTGAATATTGTGCCTCTGACTTAGTAGTGACACATTATGACCCCCTTACGTAATTGAATAACATGACTGTGTCTCTGTCTAGTCTGTGCCTCTGTCTCATATGCAGTTGTCCAGATGTCTCCTGAAGAGAGTCAGTGAGGGACTCTGTCAAACATGAACTGGGATACTCTGCTAGAGTGTGAGATGCCTCTGAGTTATGACTCTGTCCCTCCAGCATGTCCTATACATGTATGTGCTGAGGTTCAAATACTCAGCTCTCATGGCTCTGGTGGATTTGGATTGCTTGCAGTGGAGTATGTCCACCAAATCCTGATTGGACATGGTCTTGTATGTCAGGCATAGGTCACCTGTAAGTATGCGGTATGACACTGAACAAAGCTGGACTTCCTCTATTCTGGAAGCATATGACATGTGTTGAAGAACCCTGATCTTCATGGTAGGTACTTTTCGGGTGCAAAGGTGCAAAAGGCAGGATCTGCCCTGTACAAAGCTGAACTAGGTGGGAACAAGGGTCCGTAGGTCAGTAATGTGTCTGTGTAAGAGCTCCATGACTCCTCCCATATCTTTGCAGACAAGGCTGGTTAAGCCTGTGTGGTGGTAGTTGCCATGGTCTGTGGAGGCATCCCCTTGTGGAGTGGGACCACTGTTGCCGTATGCCAGTGTTCAGGTACATATCCTGTAGCAAGACTAAGGTTAAATAGCAGTTGTATATATGGGTCCAGCCCCTTCTTGAGTTCACATAGCATGCAACTGGAGATACCAGCAGGTCCCATGGATGCTGTGTACTTGTCTTTGCTGAGTGTGGCTCTCACATGGACATCCAAGATGACAGTGAGGTTACATACAGCAGTGATAACTATCTTGTTTTGGGGTGAGGGAGGGGGTAAATCGCACTGAAGCTGTCCGCCGGAATGTTGCCAATATCTGTCAGATCACTGGAATATATGTTGTTGTGTACCAACTCTGAGCATATCCGAGGGTTCACAACCAGGTGTCTGACATAACTGAAGAAAGCAGTGTGGTTACCTTCATTGTCTTTGGTGATTTATGTCCCCGAGTTGACCTTGCATGTCTTTATGAGATAATGTAGCTTTCTACTAGTGCTGATCACAGCTGTCTTCCCTTTTGGAGATGTAGCTCTGTCTTGCATTAGTAACCCTCATCTGTCATACAGTTTGTTTATGGCTGGGGTCCACCAGACAGGACACTTTCCCTTTGTGGAGAGGGTCCTGTTTTCAGTTGTGATTGTATGGTCCATGCTGTCTGACATCTAGCTAAGGGGAGGTCATTCTGGTTCTGCAGTTATCTTTCATCAGCATTAGAAATGACCACAACAGCCCCTGTGGGTGTACCTCATGCACACACATCCAGCACCTGTAAAGTCCACAACAGTACCTCACCAGGAGTATGACAGAGCTGGAACACATGTAATGTGTAGTCTGATTAAACAGAGTGCAGCTCCACACACTGCCATGCTGTCCACCCAGATGCAAGCTGTGCCTGATGTAGAAAGCCATGTCCAAGCTGGAATCAATGCACATGCTGCACCTTGTACAATCTGAATGGCAGGGAGCTATGCACATGAGGGACCTGAACCCCAGCACTGACATATATAGGACAGGCTGTACTGCATTATCCAAAACACAAAAGCCACCCCCACACATGAGTAAACTACCAGTACAGGTTGTCCATAGAGACACTGGTTGAGTCCCCTCAACAGGAATCCTAATGAGTGGATGGGAGATGGGAGGTTTACCCTGGGTATCAATGTTATGTCACAGGTAGACAGAGGCACAGTATACTAAACAAGACATATGACATGTCGAACTACGCTTACAATGTGTTGATGGACAAACACATTCTCTGACTAGCATTAGGTCAAGATATCTCTTGAACACAGCCAGCAAGGTGCTCTGCCTCAAATGGACCAGGATTGTATTCCACAGCATAGGGAGTCTCCGAGTGATAACTCCATCCCTCCAACATGTCCAACATACATCCCTGCTAAGGTGTAAGTCACCTGCACTAGTGGTTCAGGTGGATCTTCTGAGTCTGAGGTGGAGCATGCCCATTAATCTCTGTTTGGACATGGCCTCGCATGTCAGGCACATGTCACCTCTAAGCAGACGGTATGTGAGTGAATAGAGTGTGAGTGTCGTCAATCTGGCAGCATATGACAGCTGTTGGGGTTCCTTGATCCTTTAGGTGGGGACAGTCAGGGTGTCTCCAATTGCTGCAGATGTTGTGTGAGATACAGCCAGAATAGGGCATTCGACTCGATCACCGGTCTGATAAGTGAAGAGTACAGGGGAACAATGACCCACTAGATCTGGATGTGAATCCCAGCCTGATCAGGTGGGCAATGTAGAAGGTCTTCCTAGCCACTTTAGCAATGTGAGTCTCAGAAGAATGGCGACTGTTAACCTGGGTCCCCAGGTCCATGATAACCTCCTCTGTGCTTAGAGGATTGCAACCTATATGGTAGCTTGAGGTCACCTTGCTTTTCCTGAAGGGTATGTCTACACATGTTGTGCACTCTGACTTCAGGCCATGGGCTTCAGGCCATGGCCCTGGCACCAGCTATCAGTTACTGTGAGTCCCTTCTGAAGGATATCTGTGTGTGATGCACTGTCCACTATGGTGCCCAGTGTGCAGTCATCTGCTAACATTGTCATCCAAAGTCCTCCCATGTTGGCCTGTACTTCTGGGAAGTACATGACAAACAATGGGGGCCAAGGACTGAGCCCTGTGTGACACCACCTGTGACCAGCCTGGAGTCTAACATAGTGCCAGCAACTCTAACCCTGTGGGTCCCGTCCTTAAGCCAGTTTGCAACCCATCTTGTGACATATGGGTTTACATTTCAGTTGTTAGGGTTTTCCACAATACCTGAGTGGGGTATTGTGTTGAAAGTGTTTGCAAGGCTAAGGTAGGCTGTATGGACTGCCTTTCCCCAACAATGGCCTAAGTGACCAATTTGAAGATGTCAACCCAGTACAAAAGGCATGATCTGCCCCTGACCAAGCCAAAATGGGATGGGTACAATGTCTGCATGTCCCCTATATCTTTGTTTATGAGCTCAATTATGATCCTCTCCATAGATTTGCAGACTACACTTGTTAAGCTTATGGGGCAGCAATTAACAGGGTCTGTAGAGGCACTGCCTTTGTGCAGATGTGCACAACTGGACCCTAACCAGGCTGTTGTGCACACTATGGAAATGTAAAGCAGTGATAGGACTAAAGGCCAGGATACTGACCACCACAGTGAAAGTACTGAAACACTACACTAGACAGTGCCACAGTGTTAGGTCAGTATGAATGGATGTTGACAATTGTGTGCAAAGTATCCCATGCAAAACCTGCAGGCACAGTATACTGCCTGTTTTGTTCACACAAAAAGCATTCGGACAGTAACTACACAACATGGCACAGAACACACAACCATAAACTTCAGGTATTTGTTGAAGGTCACACTCATCCACAAATGTGATGGGCTGCAGAGTTCAACATATGTAAAGCCCACACTGGGCATGCTCACACACTTAGATAAATGAGACATCTTTCACACAACATGCCACGGGAAGGCTGAACTGGGCATGCTCACACACTTGGTCCAAATGTTACCCCTAGCAAATGTGAAAACACACCAGAGGATGCTCATCCCCCTTTCTAGACACTGATCATGTAAGCACCCTATAAGTATATTGGAGAAAAGGATTCTCTCAGTAATCCAAATAGCGCGCCGTGCTAATGCGTCCGTCTCTAGTGTCATAACATAGTTAGGTAGGGGTTTGAATCCAGCAGGTGGCAAGTGTGTGTGAAGGGGGGTAAGTGTGTGTAAGTGTGTATGAAAGAAACATCCCATTTGGCAACTGGGAAAACACACCACAGGATGATCATTACACTTTCTAGACTCTGATGATGTCAGCACCCTATAAGTATATTGGAGAAAAGGATTCTCTCAGTAATCCGAATAGCGCGCCATGCTAATGCGTCCGTCTCTAGTGTCATAACATAGTTAGATAGGGGAAGAACCAACTGTATTACCAACAACAGGAACAATAAGTGAGTCCCAGCTCTACTTTCAAAGTCTGGTTTAATATTTAAATACAGTTCAATATATTTACAAGAACAGTTTCAAATCTCTAGCGCCTCGGCCAACAGCCTTTTCAGAGTAAAAAATTAACAGTCACTAAAAAACCACTTTATATATACTTATAAAACATTTAATTATATTCAATCAAACTATTATTCAATTAAAGCATCATGACATAAAAAATTAAAGGAATAGCCTTAAACAAGGCTTTGCCAGTTACATTCTCTATTCAAACCATACGGAAACAAAGTACCATATTTCATTATCAGAATAGATTCCTTCTGCCTTAATATATTTTTTTGATAATCAACATTATTAAAATGAAGTGGTACATGTTCTAAAACTGTGGTTTTCATGCAACTCATGTCCCCACCATGACATAAATTAAAATGTTCTGCAATAGGACTAGTAGGTTTTTTATTCTTCACATCTATGACATGTTCTTTTATTCTGTCTGCCAACATTCTCTTTGTTTCACCAATATAATATTTTTTGCATGTACAAAAAATAACATAAATTAGTCCCTTACTTCTACAGGAGTATTTGGCCCTAACAGTGAAATTTTTTCCATTGATCTTTTCTACCTCAGTTACTATAAATTTACACACTGAGCAATTGCCACATGGGAAGGTTCCTAACTCCTTCACATTATTAACTATACAAATTCTAGGTTGTTTAAAGATGCTATGAACTAGAAAATCCCTAATACTTTTAGCTTTTTTATATGAGATAATCAATTTAATATTTTGTAAAGAAACAATTTCATTTTTTATAACATTCCAATATTGTTTAATTAATTCATTCATAATGCCCGAGAAATTTGTATATTTTGTCACAAAAAATATTTTTTCTTCATTTATTGTACATTTATTATATCTATATTTGTTGCATTCATCATCATTCATTGTAATATTAAGACTCTCTTTAAACACTTTTATAAAACTATTTTTAACTGAAGTGATGTCATATCCTCTGTTAATAAATATCTTCGCCACTTTCAAAGATTCCTCATAAGCTAGATTAATATCAGAATTAAGTCTTTTTATTCTAGTAAATTCTCCAAAAGGAATAGCACTTAAAGTGTGTTTAGGATGACAACTACTTCCACACATTTTCCAACTAATTTCATCAAATTTTCTATGAATACTAGTATGTATAAATTGATTGTTAACACCTTTTAAAGAAATATCCAAATAATTAATTTCAGAACCCTTCTGTACATCACTAAATTTTATATCATATTTATTTATATTTAATTCATGTATAAATTGATCAGAAATTTCAAAGCCATCTTGACAAATAAAAATAAGATCGTCAATAAATCTATAATATTTTATAACATGTGTGTTAAAGAAACGCAATTTATATAAAAATTCATTTTCAAACATCCCCATAAATAAATTAGCATAAGCTGGAGCAAAAGCTGCTCCCATCGCTGTTCCAGTTAGCTGTTTGTATAATTTACCATCGAATTAAAAAATATTATTTTTCAAACAAAATTCTATCATCTCTAATACATAATGGGTTTTTGGACAATCACTTAGAAAAAATTTGATAGCTTCTAATCCCCAAAAATGAGAGATATTTGTATATAGACTCACTACGTCAACCGTAATGAAATACATTCCTTCATTCCAATATATATTTTTAATATTTTGAAGGAAGTCGTAGGAGTCTTTAATGTAAGATGGTAGTGTCAATACTTTTTCAATTAATATTTCATGTAATAAAGTACACATATTATAAGTAAAAAAGCCATGAGCTGACACAATAGGATGGCCTGGAGGATTGTCTAAATTCTTGTGTACCTTCGGCAGGCAAAAAAATCTTGCCATTTGCTTATTTTTAATAATTATTTTATGGTCAGCATCAGACTTTGTAAAATAATGTAATCTGACACCTTTCTGTACTAAATTGTTAAAGTTACTCTCTGCTTTCTTCACATAAGCTACATTGATTTCAAGATATACATCTTTATTATTAAGATGTTTCATGCACATCTCATAATAGTCACAAGCATTTAATATGACCAATTTACCCCCTTTGTCTGAGGGCTTAAAGACTATGTTGTCATTATTGCTTAGTGCTCGTAATTTGTTCCATTCCATTTTAGTTAAATTATAATGGTGTGTTTTTTTCAAAAAGCATTCTAGTTCTTTTTCTAATATTAAATCTAACACACATTCAAATTTCTGTAACAATACATTCTTATAAGGAGGTAAAAAAGAGTTATCGGATTTTAACATACTCATATCAAAAATACTATAGGCATTAATAATGTCTTCATTATCTGATGTACAAGAGTAAAAACTTTCATCACTCTCTACGTCACTGTTAAGCATTTCATTACTAAAGCTGTTAACATTAGTAGAAGGGCAAGGATTACATCTGTAAAAAAATTCCCTAAGATTCATTTTACGAAACAGTTGAAATAATTCTGTTTTTAACTCATACTTTTTAGGAAAACAAGTTGGAACAAATTTTAATCCCTTTTCCAAAATACCCATTTCGACATTATCTAGAGTGTAATCAGATAGATTAATTACATAATTATAAGCTATAGTTTCATTATTAAATTCAAGCCCATCTACCTCTTTTAAAATGTCCATCGCCCGAGTCTCTTTGGCGTTCTGAATTATTCCAGCCCCTTTTCCTGGAATTGTTGTAATGTCCATTGAAATTCGAGAATGTCTTTTGAAAACCTTCCGAATTCGCGGCTCCTGGCAATTCAGGAAAGTTCTCTCTATCATCTTCTTCCCACGATGACGTGCCGCTTTCACCAGACAGGAAGCCTTTGTTTTTATATGGTTCAGAAACCGGATTTCCTCTTTGAAACGTAACAGCTTTCTTTCTAATTCTCTGATTATTAGTGAACACAAATGCCCTCTTGTGTTCATAATCTTTAATGTCTCTGGTTAACTTATATTTTTTGCGATCAATAAGATCTTTCTCATAATTAGCTAATTTTGTATTAATGCCCACCAGGAAATTTTCTAAAGTGGTATTGGAAGTTATGCTTACTAATTGATCACATGTAAGCTTCATTTCATTTACAAGCTTCTCTTTTTTAATATTATCTCTCTCAGTTAAAATTGAAACCCATTCAACACTGCACCGATGTGCCGCTGCTATCCAGTGTTCATGGAACTTTTTATCTGTTTCATCATTAAGATCAAATGGTGTAGAAGGGTTCTTAACTGATCTTAAGCCCCGTGGTGTGATATCTAGTTCCGCATATCTTACTAGACTACCAATGTTATAAAACACCGCCGTTTCTTTGAAAATTAACTTTTCCAATTTTATACATAAGTCCTGTGCATCAGGATTACCAGGTATGGTAACTTTCTTTCCTACCGTTGCAAATGGATTAGTGGCAGTCCTCATCCTGGAATTCTCCCATTTTTTCATAACACATAGACCAGAGCCTCCTGGACCTTCAGGGTTTATTTTAGTCAAACCAGGTAAATTATTTTCAACCTCAGTAGTTATTAAATTGTTAGCATGACCAGAATTATCACCATTCCGTTGAAAAATATCCATACCAGACTCTCTAAATATGCGCGGAAAGGAGCACAGAGCTGGGACTCACTTATTGTTCCTGTTGTTGGTAATAATAGTTAGGTAGGGGTTTGAATCCAGCAGGTGGCAAGTGTGTGTGAAGGGGGGTAAGTGTGTGTGTAAGTGTGTATGAAAGAAACATCCCTTTTGGCAACTGGGAAAACACACCACAGGATGATTATTCCACTTTCTAAACTCTGATGATGTCAGCACCCTATAAGTATATCAGGGGAAAGGAAATTCCCCAGTAATACGAATAGCGCGCTGTGCTAATGCGTCCGGCTCTAGTGTCATGACATAGTTAGGTAGGGGTTTGAATCCAGCAGGTGGCAAGTGTGTGTGAAGGGGGGTAAGTGTGTGTGTAAGTGTGTATGAAAGAAACATCCCTTTTGGCAACTGGGAAAACACACCACAGGATGATCATTCCACTTTCTAAACTCTGATGATGTCAGCACCCTATAAGTATATCAGGAGAAAGGAAATTCCCCAGTAATACGAATAGCGTGCTGTGCTAATGCGTCCGTCTCTAGTGTCATAACATAGTTAGGTAGGGGTTTGAATCCAGCAGGTGGCAAGTGTGTGTGAGGGGGGGTAAGTGTGTATGAAAGAAACATCCCTTTTGGCAACTGGAAAAACACACCACAACTTTCTAGACTCTGATGATGTCAGCACCCTATAAGTATATCAGGGGAAAAGAAATCCCCCAGTAATGTGAATAGCTCGCTGTGCTAATGCGTCCGTCTGTAGTGTCTTAACATAGCTAGGTAGGGGTTTGAATCCTGCAAAGGGAATGTATGAGTGTGGTTTATGTGTGTGCACTATGCTGGGAGGGTTAACTGCCTTTTGCCAACTGGGAGAACACACTACAGGGTGCACATCCCTCCTCCTACACACAGATGATGTCAGCACCCTCTAAGTACAGCATTAGTAAGGATTTCTCCAACTCCTGCAAATAGCACACTCTGCTAATGTGTCTGTTTCTACTGTCATTGCACAGTTAGGTATGGGTTTGAATCTTGCAAATGGAAAGTATGTGTTTTACTGTTGGTGGGGTTAGTGTGTGCACAATGATGGGGTGGGATGTGGCTTTTGCCACATGGGGCTATGCACTGCAGGGTGGTCATTACCCTTAACAAGCAGTGATGTTGATAGCACCCTATACAAACAAAACTACAAAACAGAAGGTGTTGGTACTGATAACACATGTAAGGTAACACTTGTTCAAGTAATGTCCACAAACGGAGTAGGATAATCAAACAATTCTTTTATTCTATACAGACAACATGACAACAGACAAGTAACTGCCAGTACTCAGTATAGTGTTACATGCTACTGTAACACGCACATGTACCCGAATATACCTAGATAGTGTTCTGAAGCCTGAATGTGGCAAGTGTGTGGATGTGGGATGTGTCTGTGTGTGCATTTCCGTATGGGAAACATGTTTGCTGTGGCAATCAGGGTACTACAGTACCTGATGCACATTACATCTTCCAACTGATGAGGTTGCCTGAACCCTTTGAGCACAGGTAGAGAAGGGGATGCCAGTAGTAAACAACATAGTGCACTTCTGAAATGTGTACCTGTCATGTATCAACAGCTACTCATGTAGGGTGATAAATAATGGGAATGGCAGGTGAGTGTGTGCATCTGTGTGGGTAGCAGGGTGTGTATAGATGCATGTGTGACAGAACAGATACATGTAGCTGAATCTACATAACAGCACAAGATGCGCATTGCCATAGTCAATGTTAGCATGTGATGGTGTGCAGCTGGTACACTTTGTTAAGTAGTATGGGTGCAGATAACAATTGAGGACATTCATACAGTTACTGCAGCAGGACTGCTGGGATATACACACATTTATACTGCAACAGTCAACAGTTACCAACATGTTACTACTTATACACATCTATGTAGTCACCCTGTGCATCAGCAACGTGTTTACCTTTACCTGCACCGATGTTGTAGTATGCAGGAGGTGGCACAGTGTCATCATATGCACAGGGTGTGGGTTAGGTATGCCCAAGCCGCCACTGGTAACACCAATTGACATGTGTGTGTATGTGTGTTTGTGAGGTGCAGCAGTACAGGGTGGACCGTTGTTGGTGCAGTGTGTGTGTGTATGTGTTTGCCCTAGGTGTTAGGTTTCCAGGTTTCTGCATGTGTGTAAGCACACACACAGTCCCACATAATGGCTGCCATGTACAGGGTTTTGTGGACAGCCACAGACTGTACCTGTCAGGTCATCCAGATCAGTGTCTGTGGGCACGGACACGGTACCTGTGCCTGGCAGGGGTGCTACGGGCCGTATCCAGTACTAACCCAGACTGGGTACTGTCATCGGAAGCAGGGGTGTGTTGACTGGACACAGTTCCCTGTTGGGACTGTCCAGAGCCACGTGCACATGGTCTCCTGGGGCGTCTGGATGACAGCACAGACCCAGCATTGCTGGGGCTGGTGCTGGCACTTGAGGCGCGCGAGTGGGCCTGTTGTCGTCCGCAGCCACTGCCAGCTGGTGCTCTTGCTGGCATACAGCCACGTCGACGTCGCAAACGCACACCATCGCCCTGGCCCATGGACATCTGGTTGTGGAGCAGCTGTTCTATGCCCCCACAACGTCTGTCAACGACATCTGAGAAGTTACGGATAGCATTCGCAACATCATGCATGCCGTCTGTCATGGCTATGCGACATGCTCTCAGCTCCCTCAGACCCTGTCTGGTGTACCTTTCCATACGTGCCTGTGCCTGCATGACAGTTCTAAACATAGTGGAGGTTGACATACCTCCTTGGGCACGTCGGCCAGAGGCAGTACGGCCACGGATGCCCCCACGAGAACCCATGGGCGACTGTCTGCGTGGTACCATTGGAGGCCTCTGCACATGGCTGCCTTGTGAGGATGCATGTACCACAGGTACCACATTACCCTGATCTATGCCCACTGCTGACTGTCCATCACCTAGGGACAATGGTGACAAAGGATGTAACGGCAGGATGACTGCGCATTGACGGGGTTGAAAGCTGTGTACTGTCAATTGGCTGACCAATGGTGGACCCAGACACACCTTCCTGCACCATTACAGACATTTCATCATCATCAGTACCTGGGGCACAAGATTCAGGTTCCCTGCTGCAGGTCACCAGAGCAGCACCAGAACCTACGGGAGGAAAACATGGAACACAGATTACAGTCTCAATACATATTTCAAAGAGATGCACTTCAATACTAATGCACACATTCAGAAATGGACACATGCACTCATGGACACTAACACACATGCACACTTGGGCACAGGCACACTTGCACACATGCACACCCCACAGTAAACACACACATCAGTACCGTGTTACACTACTCAATTTACTACCTGTCAATTACAGTTATTGTGAACACAGTCACCAGCATGTCTACTACAGAGTTACACTACTCTTCCTAGTTTTATAAATTGTTTTACAGATAATTTTAAAAAGACTCACCAGCATGTATGGCCTGCCTCATTGCTACATGGGAGGGACCTGGAAGTGTGAAGAGAGTAATGTCAGTGGGCACATGTGTGCCATTCATTTTGCACATGATACAGTACAGTAGTACACTAGTTCCCTTATACACATCAGCTGCACATCATGTCTGTATATATATCATGATGACAGATACATACCACATGCACACCTTATGCGTGCATGAAGTAACAGCGAACAGAACAGTCATATGTACATACCAGGAGTTAACTCTAATCTCACCCTTACCTCTCTTCAAACGCCAACTCAAACTGTACTTCCAAACCCACTGGCTTTGTTCTTCTTGGAGTCCAGGCTAACGTCCCTCTCCCTACCCTCTCTTCACCTTTAACCCCTCATTGTGCATAGAAACTAGCTTCTACCCTGTTTCTTTCACCTTGATGTCCTTCTATGCTCTGACCTACTTCTCCCATCCCTCCCACCTCCTCTTGACTGTCTTCCTTCTTTTCCTCACTTCCCTTCTTGACTCCTGCCTCTTCCATATCATTGTATCTGTCATACTCCTTCTACTTCTCTACCCTTCTGAGCCCTAACTATTATGTATATGGCTTTTGCCTTATTGCATAACCATTATGCTTTAGGTAGGATTGCTTTGAAACCAACGGTACATTGTGTATGACTCTAAACTGTTTGACTTCCTTACATGTATGTTGATTTAATTAACAGGCTGGTGTACAATTCTATTATGTTGGCTGTCTGTAATGACAACTTGTCTGTCTGCCTTTATTACGTTATGTGTGGAGCTTTTCTCCACAGGCCTCTACTGAAAATGAACTTATATCCAGCTAGACTATCTGGGTCAACAAATGTAAAAGTAATAACAATAAATGAATATGGCATCTTACCTGCACGCCGCTGTCTTGCTGCTGTGTGGATCCAACCTCCATCAGGATGCATGATGGTTGCTGTTGTTCTGGGGCTGGATCCACAACACTTAGCAGTAGCCCCTCCTGTCTGGTGAGGGGGGGATGTGTGGCCAACCCCACCTGTGGCAGCCTGTTGCCTGCGGATATCTGCAGCACGCTGGCGGACATTTCTTATCAAATCACTGCAGTGATGTCTCACCTGCTCATATGTCCTATCATGCATGCCAACATCATTTATCCTGCTAACAAGGTTTTGCCACAGTGCAGACCTCTCCTGTTGATTCTGGGTGGTGCGTGAGAACAGGATGGCATAGTCACGCACCAGGCTCTGGTGGATCACGTCATCCTCTGCAGCAGAGTAGGCAGGATTCCGCTTAGGTGCCATGTCTATCTGGAAAGGTACACAAACAGGTTATCAGCATAGTATCTCAACAATACATGGTACACATTCTATACAGGTAGTGTTAACTTCTACTTATTACTGATTGGTTAAAACCTGATTACAGTGTAGCTATCATTCTATGTCATTTGTACTAAGTACTTGGCTTTCAGACCAGTTGTTTTACATTAGGGAGGTTGGTGGCAAGCACTGTGGTGGCAGGACACATATCTTTCATCCATTGAAGTTGGGAACTGCTGATTGTGGGCCCAGTGTACAAGTGTATTACTTCTGGTATGGGCAGTTGGCCTTCAGGCCAGTTATTTAACATTAACGAGGTTTGTGGTCTGCACCCATGTGTGACAATAGGCTGTACTCTGCCATTCATAGCTGGGGACATCTGGTTTCAGGTTTATAGTGCCTGCATATCTGAGCTGTATCTTACTGACATTGCTACACCTTGTTTGTTGTAGCAAACACTACATCCAGGCCTCCTGCATCTACCTTTGTTTATATGCTTGTTATCTGTTAGCTTGTTATTTCACTGGTATGCTACATCCACATAGTACACATCTTTGCAACACATCTGTGACTCACTACTGTTATCTGCATTGCTTACTGTACGTACTTCCATGTTACACATGACAGCAAGTGACTGCTTGTCATTGTTGCATTTACTTCATTGTGACACATTGCACTTAGGTTACCTGGCATTTGCTCACTGACGCTTTTATATCAGTCAGCAGTTGAAGGTAATGTCAGTACATCCTCACTCCCCACTGGACCTTGTTTTCAATCATTAGTGATTACAGAGTTCACAATAGTATTCTAGCATGTCCAGAGGTCAGTTGTCAGTTCCCTCCTCAGTCCAGCTGGTGAGTGTGGTACTCCAGAGACAATGTTAGAACAGATGCATGTACACAGACAACCCCCTCCTCCTAACAACAAATTCAAACTTATGTGAGTGATGCAACCATATACCAGACTGGAGGCTAGGCTCTGTCTAGTCAATACCGCCATAACCAGTCACATGGCAAAGGGGATCACTCACTACACTTCCAGTCTCATGTAGACCTACCACAACAGCGGACCTAACACATGATCACACATGATCATACTTGTAGGCTCAGACCACAGCTCTGCCTATGCAGCAGAGACCTCCTAAGCAGACATCCAGGCAACCACTACCACATAAACGAACATGTGCAACACATATCACACAAAGCCAATGTGCTGAACACTCACAGCCATTAACAGTTAACAACACACCTCATACACCTGTACTAGGTGCCTCTATCATCAGGCACACTCACATCACGTTCACCAGGCTTAACGAGGTGAGGGTCATGGTGTGCAGCCTGTCAGGCACTATGAACTGCCACATAACACAAACAGTCAGGTAACCCCAAGGCAGGTACAGGTATGACTCAGTCAATGTCCATGCTGCTGTGAATGGCCTGACACATTCCTCCCTGGACTACATGACATGAGACATTACAGAGCTCTCTGAGCACGTAGCCGAGACAGTTTGACCCTGACCTTGAGTAGCATCCTACCCTCACCTAGAACAATGCCACAATATCAAGGCACGATGATCCCTTCCAACAATTGACTGACATACTGGTGTCATTCACAGGTGTGCCAATGCCTGCCATCTTGGAGTGGTATGCTTTGCTAGGGACAGCTTGCACCTGTCACCACAGTCCTATTGACATTTGGCGGAGCCTCCTGCTACACCCATAGTGCCTGTATTAGGCAAGGCTCATAAGGCAAACCCACATCCATTTGTATCACAAAGGATGAGGAAGTAAGAGTGATGCTACTCAACACTGGACGCCTAGACCCAAGGATGCACGCACCCAAAACCCTACCTAGCATTCTGGACATCGATATCTGTGCAGTAACATGAACCTGTTTCAGGTTTCACAGGAGCACACCAGTACTACCACGTTATAGCTGTTACAATTCTTGTCGGCCACAACACTTGAACAAGGGAGGGGGAGTATCAGTATTCAATGCAGATTCCCACGCCTTGACATTGGTGGCACAGTACAACATAGGTGTTAGGCCATTGAGTACAGAAGACGTAGTTGGGGACCTGGGGAAGAAACATGGTAGCGGTCTGTCATTTGTCTACCACATGGCCAACGTGGATTGACAGACATGTTATATAGCCCAGCTAATCATGACTGATTCACATGTATGGCAGGGGAGGTCATTGTGCCTCTGTACTCATCCATCATCAGGCCTATAATTGCGTACAATGCACCTTTTGGGATGTACCTAACCAGACACCTACAGCAACTGGTACAGGACAACAGTACATCATCAAGGGGATGCAATGGCTCACACAGATGTCATATGCTGCCCAGGTAAAGTGAATCCAGCTGGACTCAGTGGCATACTGCCTGTTCAGAGGCAATCTGTGCATGCCATATACAGCCATGTCCTACCTAGCAGTAATGAACGTGATGCACCTCAGGCAATCAGAGTCCCATACAGCCACATGCTCAGGAGAGCTGGACCTCAGCACTGACATACATGGACATGCTGGAGGGGCATATTCCTAACCGAGAGGCTCCCTTCACTCTGTAATGAGCTCACACTACTGGTTAGGCAGAGTCCCTCATTGACTCTCTTCCATAGGAATCTGGATGAGTGGATGGAGATCATAGTTGTACCCCAGGTATCACTTCTATGTCGCTGTTAGACAGAGGCAAAGTATACTAAAGTCGGACAAGGGCATAGCAGCATAAGATGTGATTGGGTGGCAAAAGACAAACACATTCTACTAGGCTTACCAATGCCCTAGGGCAAATAGCCTAGTATGAACCTATGAACTGTTCATTCTCAACTGTTCGAGCTCATTACAGAGTGAAGGGAGCCTCTCAGTTAGGAATTTGCCCCTCCAGCATGTCCATGTATGTTCTATTCAGTCACTTACCGCTTGCTCAGAGGTGACCTTTGCCCAACATACAAGGCCATGTCAAACCCAGATTTGATGAATATGCTTCACCTAAAACCTAGATCCATCAGAGCCACAAGGCGGAGACTTAAACCTCGACGGCTATTAATAGGACATGCTGGAGGGATAGATTCATCACCCAAAGACTCCCTATGCTGTGGAACAAAATCACGGTATATGTGAGGCAGAGCACCTCGCTAGCCTTGTTCAAGAGAAATCTTGACCAATGGATGGGAGATCGCAGATATACCCCAGGGATTACCTCCGTGTCACTGCTCGACAGAGGCACAGCAAAATAATGGGTATGGTTCCCCATACTAAAGGGGTGGCGTAAACAAAACAATGGGCTAGGCTTGTAAATGCCCTCAGGCAGATAGCCTAGTATGAACCTATGAACATGTGTGTACTGCTATAGTACATCTGCCATATGTTGCATGTGTGTGTGTTGTGGGGGATGCACAGGTAATGGCCAGATACTTCTGCACAGGTGACACGCCTGACACATTCTGGGTGTTCATCCATACATACTGGATGTGTGCTGCCATCCAACCCTGTGATGTGGACACACATTACTCAGCCTGGATATACATATCTGAACAACACCACAAGCACAGTACACTACCTTGCTATGTATGCATGTTATTACACAGTTATTCAGTAGTTATGACAGTGATGCTATCCATGCAGCCCACTGGGCCAGTGGAAGCCACAACACACACCGCCAGCACCTTTGCATATGCGTACCACAGACATCCCACATACTGCATGTACTGTGCACACAGTTATCTAACCCAGAACAACTGCACACCACTTATTAATCCTGTCCAGTGGACTACAGATACAGGCATATTGTATAACAATAGTAGGAGGCTACTGCAGCACAGGGCAGATTCACATGACGGAAGGCATCTGTTGTCTGCAGTGTTAAGATGCTTCACATTCACCAAATGCACAGATATTGCCAACATTGTTGCAGACAGTTTAGGTGCAGGTACCTCCCCATTGTCCTACACACGTGTTATTAGTTATCCCAGATGACTGTAACCTCCCTATCCTCTCACATGTCCAGGTGAGAGCCACCCTCATCATTGCAGAACACATATCATCACTGTTATGAAATGGTATCCCTGGATGTGTGCTACATTCACCCCTGGAGGACATAGCACCACATGACAGACTGATATTAATCCCTGGCCATACTACAGGATATGTACCTGAACAGTGCCATACATACACAGTGGTCCCACACCAATGAGGAGGAACCTCTACTGACCCTGGGAACTACTGTATCATATGCACAACTGGCCTTGTGTTCTAAGCTATGGAAGTGTTAGTTATGGCCCACATGTACAACAATATTACATATGTTTATATTTCATGACTATGTACACACAACCTATCTCATGGACATACCTATAGATAGTGAACTATGATACATTTGGAGGTGTCACAGTATACACAGGATTAACCTGCTACTTTGCATTACCTGTGTTTGTGGCAGCTGTTGTGTGTCACTGGTGCTGCTTGAAGTTTGCTGCTGCTGCTGCTGCTGGTTTTGCTGCTGGCTGTCTTTATTTCTGTTTTGTTCTGTTTTGTTCTCTCTCTGTCTCTCTCTCTCTTTCTCTGTCGGTTTTGTGCAATGAATGTATTGCATGAGTGTAGTGTGGGTACTCATTGCTTTTGTAGGTATCTACATAGGTCCATGTGATGGCCTCTGCACCAATTGTAAGGCAGCATTTGCTAATTGCATGCAGCTGGGTGTGTACTGATTGCATGTCTCACTGTGATTTCAGGACACTGCTATAAAAGAGTATGTGAGATAGGTGTTGCCCTTTCAGATTGTAGGGTGTGGACCATGCTGGTATGCTGTTGACAGTGTTTTGTGAGTGTGAAGGTTAGTACATCTACCATGCTTCATGTTGTGTTGTAGATTCAGGTTGCTGCATTTATCTTGCCTGTTCCCTATAGTGAGTGTGTATGCATACTGACACCTACAACTATATGTCATATGTATTGCTATATAAATATATATATATATCTGTGTACATATACATACTTTCATATATGTACATTAGTTGACATTATTGGGTACAAGCTAACAATTAGCAGGGCTGTTTCTGTTAACACTACACTAGTATGGGAACCCAGTAATTGGGACTATAAAAGTCTGCATGACATGCTTTGGGTAGTAGACATACTATATTGCCTTTATCTTCATTCATACTATTACGTGTTCCACTTATTTAGCACTATATTCCTGTATGAGAGTCATGGCTTAGTGGTAGGTCATACAGACTAGTGTTACAATGGCCTTGTGGTAGGGCCTACTAGTATGCTCATATTCTGCTTTTGAGTTGAGTATAGGGCCTATCAATCAAAGTGCTGGAGGCACCTTTAAGCAGTTAAAGCGCTTAGTAGGTCTCACAGGAGCCAGGCTGTGTTGCAGATTCTGGTTGCTGCATACATCTTCACTATTTCCTGTAGTGAGTGTGTATGGCTACTGAGACCTACAACTATATTTCATATGTATTAATATATATTTATATATATGTATGTGTAGATATACATACCTTCACATATGTACATTACCTTACATTATTATGTACAAGCTAACAGGTAGCAGGGCTGTTTCTGTTCACACTGAACTAGTATGGGAATCCAGTAATTTGGCCATTAAAACTCTACCTGACATGCTTTGGATAGTACATCTCCTATATTGCCTTTATACTGATTCCTACTATTACATGTTACATTTATTTTAGCACTGTGTTTTGCGAAACAGGCATGGCTTAGTGGTAGGTCGTACAGACTAATGTTACCAAGGTCCTGGGTTCGAGACTGACAGTGGGAATTGTTTTTACTTTGCAAACTTTCAAACTGAGTACAGGACTTGTCAATCAAAGTGCTGAGGCCACCTTTAAGCAGTTAGAAGGGTAAGTAGGTCACACAGGGGTCAGGCTGTGTTGCAGATTCAGGTTGCTGCAATTATGTTCACTGTTTCCTGTAGTGAGTGTGTATGGCTACTGAGACCTACGACTATATTTCATATGTATTAATATATATTTATATATATGTATGTGTAGATATACATACCTTCACATATGTACATTACCTTACATTATTATGTACAAGCTAACAGGTAGCAGGGCTGTTTCTGTTCACACTGAACTAGTATGGGAATCCAGTAATTTAGCCATTAAAACCCTACCTGACATGCTTTAGATAGTACATCTCCTATATTGCCTTTATACTGATTCCTACTATTACATGTTATATTTATTTTAGCAGTGTGTTCTTGTAAAGCAGGCATGGCTTAGTGGTAGGTCATACAGACTAATGTTACCAAGGTCCTGGGTTCGAGATTGACAGTGGGAATTTATTTTTCTTAGCAAACTTTCAAACTGAGTACAGAACCTGTCAATCAAAGTGCCATAAAGGCACTTTTAAGCACTTTAAACCAGGTCTGCGCGTTTATGGAGCTCACGATGCAAGACTGGCGGTGAGCTCCGCTAACACAAGCGCACATCCGCGCTAATTTCTTTGAAAGAAAAGAAAAAGGGGTGACAGGAAAGTGGTGAAAAAGGGGTCACAAAGAGGGTAAGACAGTAGGGAAACAAGCGTGGGATTTGCAGGAGGGATGTAGGTAAGGCCCATAGATGCCCATGTCTTTGGCAGCAACAGCTGTGCATTTCCATGTATTTTGGTGAGACATTAGAAACCTTTCACCCCTGAGAGAGGTGTCAGGACAACATTAATAGTTGTTGTAGAGCCAATTGTAATTAACTGTTTCAATGTCAAGCAGACATGTGTGCGACATGGACAGCTATGTATGGGGCGTAATTTTTGTGGGTACAGAGTGCCCTTTTTTTTTTTTTTTTTTCAGGTGAGAGTGGTATGTCAGGTGAAGGAAGTCGGTATAGCTGGGGAGGTAGGTTGGGTAGGTTAACAGACAAAACAGACAAGACGCATACAGGGGCGGTGTATGACACACGTGGGGTGTTACACAATTGACGGGACGGAGGTTGGGATATCCAAGATGCATGAGCCCACAGATGGCAACAGTGGAACTGATATCCCCACCCATAGGCAGTTGCCACTGTTCCTTCACAGCCCAGGACGGGCTGTGCTGGGGCTGTAGGCGGGCAACGGCCGGGCCGTTAGCTGTGCCACACGAGCCTCGAGCTGGCGAGGGGCCCAAGAACAGTGTCTTGGATCTCCCTTGCACCACAGACCGGACACCGCTGGAGGGTGAGTGGACGAACCCCTCCGCCACACTTGCAGAGGGGGCGGGCCCCATCCCCTGCAGCGCTTCCACCCGAAGGTGGCACAGGGCCACCGGAGGGGGTCCGCCTGGGCACTAGTGCCAGGTGCAGTCACCAGCTGAGGTGGGAGAGGTGGGTCCGCTGGGACCTGCCTTCCCAAGCGTTCTAGGTTTGTGAGTAGTTATGTTAGTTTGGGTTAGTGGCATTGTATTCCATTCAGATTAGTTGTAACAGCATGCATTGGTATTCCCATCAAACAAACACCCAGATATTAACACCATTGAACAAGGGGCATATCAATATCACATGTATTATTTGAACAGAAATACACAGTCAAACAACATGCAGGGTTGATTAATGGCAACAGGCCATCAGATTTGCAGGTATGAACAGGGCACATGCACGAACAGACATGCATATATTTTTGAAACGGACAAATGTCCATGATTAATGAAATGTTCACATACCATTATTTAGTGGGTGTTGTTATATGGAATTATAGGGTTGGGCGAGATAGAAAGTGATGACACATTCATATGTTACACATTGATTTACATTTATAATAGGTACACAATTAAGTTGAGGCTGATGTTTCAAAATAAATTTTATTTGACTGTCAAGCTACACCTGTTACAAATACATCACTATCCTACTTATTTTGAATCTGATCAGATACATCATCCTGCTACACTTTGATGACAGGACAGGGGACAACTATGGCTGTTTAGTCTGTCAGATAATCATTCATTCTATCTGCAAATTGTTTACTGTGATCACCATATACAGCATTTGGCTAGACATTCCAGATTCTGACACACTGAAATCAGTTTGGTATATTAAGTTGTACTTCCCACATGCATTTAGTTCTGTAGAAACACACTGGGGCTAATATATTCCGGGGTTATTACTACTTTATTTATTCATACATGACCCTTTCTGTCAGTCTCACACTTCCTGCAAATTCACAGTTCAGGTTGCTACTTCTAGGCTTTGTTCACATGTTAGACTAGTGGTGATTCAAACACTTTCCAACAGCCTCACTTCTGTCATGATTCAGCATTTCAACAGGGGATATATCTCACATGTGACTACCTCAGATTCTGAAGCTGTACTCTTGAGACTACTGCAGGTTACACTATATTTAATTAATGGTGGGACATCTGTATGACAGCACTGTTTAATTCTATCAATTATATTTCCAGTTACACTTGCATACTGATGAACTTGTTGCAGCCATACCTGCAGACTTTCAAATCTTGCTTGCACATTATATTACTTTTAATCAATACACTGCAGTGTTCTGATACATGCTACAGTATAATATTTATTTACAAGTACTGGGTGGGGTTATTAACCTGCACGGTGGCGCATCCGCACCGGCCTACGGGCATGCATCTCGCGATTCGTAGAGCGGACACCTGCAGCTGTAATACAAAAGAAGTAATATTGGACTACACATCTCCATGGTATCAGCTAGTTTAAATCCTTACATACATAAGTAAAATGTAACTTACTCAGTAGTGGGGCGTTGGGCATATCCCGGGCCTCCTGGATCCATTCGGACAACTGGTCTTGCTTGGTCGTTTCAAGTCCGCATGGGGGTGACGGACCTGCTCACCAGTGCGTGGAATGCCAGTAGCACTGGTCAGATCACGAGCCAACTGGTCCCATGCCTCTGCCCTATATGCTCCCCATGAGACCTGGCCCTGCATGAGTTGGGCCTCGTGATGGTGGACAAGGAGCCAGACCATGTATCTGGACTCCTCAACGCCCCAACGCTGTGCTCGAAAGCAACGTCCCTCACCTACTCCACTCATTCTGACTGCAGCTATGATCTACAATCGTTTCTGCTGTGTATTCCCGCCTATGGGGCTTATATATGCTGATTTTCCCACACATTTCTCTGATTGGCCGTTTTGGAATTGTATCTACTTCACTGAAAATGCTTTATCATGCTCCATTCTGGATTTTATCCCATATATATGCTATTTCTGCATTTCTAGGTATTGCTGTCATGGCTTAGTGGTTTAGTACCTTGACTCTAGTGCATGGTATCCTGGGTTCGAATCTGGCAACTGATTTTTGATTTTCCTGACAGAAATGAGTTGAGACCTGTCAATCAAACATGCCAAAAGCACTTTTAAGCACTTAAAACCAGGTCTGCGCCGTTATGCGGAGCTAACGCATGCGCACTGGCAGTTAGCTTGTGGGAGCGCCACGCAAACGGTGTGCGCTGGGATAAACCTTAATTGGCTAGTGACACACATGTTCAGCTAAGCACAGCTAGTTGCAAACAGTTTCACTCTGTTAAACCGATGCCTAGCAACAGGCACGCAGTTTACAGCTTTTTAAACATTACTCAGCTACGGGCACTCCGTCTCACAGCAGCTTACCTATCAGTACATTTCTGACTATTTTTGTTATTGTGTTACTTCAGAATATATGCTCCGTTTCATTCCATTTTACAAAAGGGAATACATTTACATGTGTACAATACTGTCAGGGGCTTTTTAGTGCTTATTTACAAAAAAAAAAAAGGTTGTTGTGGGGCTCGAACCCTGCCTGCCTACTCTTAGGCCGGCAACTCTACCGCTAAGCTATTACTTCTTGGCTTACTTTGCATATTTAGTTCTTATATCCTTTTCCACTGATTGCTAACTGTGATTGCTTAGTAGCACACCAGCGCACACACAGTAGCAAACATTTACGGGTTTAAAAAAAAGGTTTTAATTTAATTTTATTACATCTCTTCACTTTATACAGTGATGGTCTATCGGGGCATGTGTTGTGTAGTGTGTTTATGCACATTTCCATGGCCTCTCTCGTGGCTGTTTACTTTCAGCCATTCTAGTCTTCCGGGGGCATGTCCGCTTGCAGGGCTTAGCCTACAGACACGCCCCCTACTCTCTTACACGGACCGTGTAAGAGTTACTAGTGTGATTCAGCATGCCTTATGCACCTCATGCATATGCATGACATGCTGACATCACACAGTTTCACTGCAGCCTCCGTGTAAGAGTTATAACTCTTACACAGAGGCTTCCTGAATCTGGCCCACAGTCTTCCCACAACTGCAAAAGAAGCTAGAAGACTAAGGTCTCAGAACAAACTAAAATGAATGTGAATATATTACTATTTTGGCTAAAACATGGACAAAAAACAAAAAACAAAGAAGTACAAAAATGTACCACCGCACAGGTCAGTATAAGTGCAACTTAAAATATTTAAGCAGAATTTAAATAATTTTTTTTTGCCTTTTGAAGAAAAGCTTGTATCTCACACTTTGGGGCTTTCCATACCTCTTAGAGTCTTGAACAAAAGCCACCTAGTGACTGTATCTCTGTGCTAAATATAGCAGACATGTTAAATAGAGATCCAGTCAAATAAAGCCAATACTGGACCTCAAGTCTTATGGTGAGAATTTCATAATCTTTTAGCATAATGTCTTAGTGGGGTGGGGAGGAGACTCAAAGAACAGGGGGCAAACAGTAGCAATGTAAATAGAATGGCCCTGGAATGCAGCTATAAGCAGTATATACAGCTATTTAAATACTGAAGCACAAATTCTGCAGCAGAATTCACAATGCTCCCACTACTGCAATACCACCACAGACTAAGGCACCAAACTACGCAGAAAATTATTAACAAAGCTGGTTATGGGAACATTCTGTAATAAATGGCATGAGTCATGTGAACTGACAAACCGATATATATATATATATATATATATATATATATATATATATATATATATATACATATATATGTACTGGTAATAATTCTGCATTATAGGCCACCCACCTGAACAGCCAGGTTGTCTGTAAAATCCTGGCTTTACATACACCCTTAGTGTTCATAGAGTGGTAGCTCTTCCTATTTATGTACATTGCATGGCTGGATCAAATGGGGCTTACTCAGTAATCTGGGTGGAATCTATGTAGTCCATGAATTTCACAGAAATGTGCAGTCACATGGGAGGCACACCTGGTTTAAGTTCTCCCTTCTGTTGTTGATGGAAACTACATATGTTTCACATGTTGTAGCGCAATGTTGAGGAGATGGTCAAGTATTCCAAGGCAGATGCTTGTGATATAGCTAAGGGAACCAGCTTAGATGGCTGGAAAGTTCCTGTTTTTAGGATTATCAATTCTAAACATACTCCTTTATCCATAAGAATGGGCATACCATAAATGGCCTTCAATTCTTCTCATGGCTGAGATAGTTAAACTAGGCCCTATACTGCATCCCTACCCAATCTGATATGATTGATTACCTGCTCTGTCAGAAGCTGATATGTGAGTGACCACCTGTATTTTCCCAAGTGGAGTGAATGGCTATGATATATAGTGCTGCCAGCACTGGCTCCAACACCAGTGACCACCAGCAGATGCGGGCATGTTATTCCTATTGCTACGCCTAATACAGCCCCTGTTCTCTACACCATAAATCATAGTGTTCATAATGGGTGAGCAGGGGCACATAAAACCATCAGTTTATATGTCACTGAAGTCATCTTTCATCACGGTGTCCTGTATCTGCATGTAACATACTTCCCATTTGCATGTGATTTCTTATTTACATGTCATTATATGCATATATGACTGCATTATGTGTGATCAAGCCCACTTAATGTCAAACATGAAATAATGCAAAATAGAGGCCTTAAGAAATTTGAAAGTACATATTATTGAAAGCCCTAAATATTAAACCTACAAAAACGAGAAAGGAATACTACTTCCTTTCCTAATCTTCTCACTAAAATGTCCCACAACATGACTAGGCTCAAATTTTTCTGAATACTGGTAGTAATGCAGAAAGTTTTTTTAAGGTACAGTGTAGGGTTACAGTTTGGGGAAGGGACGGAGTTAGGATTAGTGTTGAGGTTAGCACTCATTTCTAAGGTGGGTTCTCTGCTGTGTATAACTAAATATTCAATTCTGCATCTGCTTGTACCCTGGCACCTCTGATTTACTGACTGACTACCATTTAGTCAGACTGTTCTCATGATAGTTTTAAAATCACTTTCATCAAAAAAGAGCAAAAGATTCTAATTTCTCTGCAGCAGTGGTCTCTGATATGCCAACAGAATATGTATTTTTCATATACCAATGATATGCATATTATTTTTTCTAGAATAATCCTATAAATCATTTATTTTCATTACAGCTTAATGTTTTTTTTTAATCTAAGGAGTCGGTTTTTGCCCCTTTAAAGGGCATGGATTGGACTGAGCTAGTTTTTCCCCCCAGGGTTTCAAATCTTCCCTTCAGCACTAAGGGTCTCTGTCTGCTGTTTATTTTTTACCTGAAAAACTGAGACATCCACGGCATGCTGGGAAATATTCTCAAACATCAGGAACATTTTTCCACAGGGTCTGCTGTTTTAAAATGATCATTCAGTTCTGTAGCCAAGATGCAGTATTTTTATGACTGAAATGCCAATTGACTGACTTTCTAAAGTAATAAAATTATAAAATGTCACCTGTCACTTGGCTCTGAGAGAAAGAATTATGCTGCCAACCTGTTCCATGTTAAGAAGTGCCTGACAGGGTTTGTGGCATTTAATCAAACAACTGTACCTTCTTATCAGAAAAGATTGAACTACAAAGAGGGAAACTCATCTAAAAACATGAAAAATAAAACCACATTTTAGGCACCCCCTGCAACTTATATCAACTCCAAGAAGATACAATAGTTAAGGGAGAGCTAATTCACACTACCTACTGTACTGCGTTCTCCCAAAAGCAGATGCTACCATTGTGTGACAAAAGAAAATGTATGGTATTCTGAGCATTTAACAAAATAAATAGCTCCCATGTAGCTATCTATGTGTGTGTGTGTGTGTGTGTGTGTGTGTGTGTGTGTGTGTGTGTGTGTGTGTGTGTGTGTGTGTGTGTGTGTGTGTGTGTGTGTGTGCATATATCTATATCCATATCTTATATAAATATATATATGTGTGTGTGTGTGTGTGTGTGTGTGTGTGTGTGTGTGTCTGTGTATATATATATATATGTGTGTGTGTGTGTGTGTGTGTGTGTGTGTGTGTGTGTGTGTGTGTGTGTATTATATTATGTACAACATATATACACATAGAGTGATACATATATTTAGATATAGGTACAGTTACAGATATAGATATATAGATATATAGATATAGATGGCTTCCTTACAGGTAACTCACATCTTAATTTGTGTTTAAATCTGAATTATAACATTGCAGTTTGTAGCTGTATTTCATCCTATTCTGGTATTTGTCCTTTGTCCATGGTTGTATAGGTAGCATATTTACATAAGAGACATATCAAATGAATTCCCCTGAGTGGGTTATGTAGAGAGACTTGCCTAGTTTGCAAAAAGAAAAAAATATATTTTTCTATCTGTCTGTCTCTCTATCTATTTATGTAACTATCTATCTATATATCTCTGTAACTGTCTGTCTATCTAACTGCATTGTCTAAGAACAACTAGGAATCTTACCCATTTCAATGAACAACTATTCTTAAAGTCTCTAAAAACCCACAACTGGTCCCCTACCAAATTTCTCCCACTGATTGAAGCAGTCAGCTACTTCAATAAAGTATTTTTAGATTTTCTAGACAGTCTTGCCCCCACACGTACAAAAACAGTTAAGCCTAACCCTGCCCCATGGCTAACTAAACAAACTAAACAGTTACTTACCTCCAGGGATAAAGCCTGGAAGGAATGGCATAGAAATAGAACACCACAACTTGAACTCAGATATAAACAACTCTGTAACAATGACAAAAAGCAAGTTATCAATGATAAGAAAGCTATTTCTCCACTAAACTCACTACCCAACAAAATAACCCCAAATTGTTCTGAAACTCTCTTTCGTCTGTCCTAAATCCTGGTACTCAACACAACCCCTCCCCATCTCCTGACAAAGACCCTCAAGAAATTGCCCAAGCCTTCAATTCTCATTTTACTGATATTATCCAAAAACCTGTTAATGATTTCTCTCTACAAACTAACAAAAGTATAATTGGCAACATAAACAATAATACACTCTCTAACCACTCCCCCCACATCAATTGCAATTCCAACAAAAACCCATCCCCTCCTCTATTTACATTACAACCAGTACCCACCTCTCTAGTTCGCAAACTGTTCTCAAAAGTAAAACCATGCTCCCCCTCTTCCGATGGCCTCCCAGCTGAATACCTAAAACTTGCAGCAGATTCTATAGCTCTTCCAATTAGCATTCTCATTAACTGATCAATCTCTGAATCATATGTCCCACAGTTATGGAAAAACTCAATTATTACTCCCCTTCACAAAGGCGGTAACACCAGTGATCTATTTAACTACCGGCCCATCTCCATACTTTCACCTCTGCCTAAAATTCTAGAAAAGTGTATTCATTTTCAATTGCTAAAACATCTCGCAGGCAATAACCCACTCTCACCCACCCAACATGGTTTTCAGCCAGCACACAGCACAACAGCAGCCTTACTGTCATTTACCAACACTGTATACAAAGCTCTTGATGTAGGCCTACTAACATCAATGATCCTACTAGACCAATCAAAAGCTTTTGATGCAGTGTCCCACTCAAAACTACTTTTACAACTTGAGACCGTAAACTGCTCTTCACACATGTTATCCTGGTTCTGTAACTATCTACACAACAGAAAACAATCTGTTAGATGGCAAAGTAAGCAATCCGATTACCTACTCAACAACACAGGCGTTCCCTAAGGGTCTGTTCTTGGGCCCTTGCTTTTTAACATATTTATTAATAATCTCCATAAAGCATCCCTGAAAAGTACACTCATTCAATACACAGATGATTCGACAATAATTACTTCCTCTAACATCTCAGATCTCCTAAAGTTAACACATAATGCATTTACTGCCATCGAATCCTGGCTTAATGAAGCTCAACTGCTACTTAATCCCAAAAAATCAAAACTTTTACTCTTCACAACCAAATCTCTAACTCTAGACTTTAAAATATTCTCTCAAAACAATACAGAAACTGAAATTGTAAAAACAACCAAACTACTTGGCATCACAATTGATGACAGGCTATCCTTTGAGAATCATATACTCAGCTGAATCAAAAATATACATTTGGGGGGGGGGGGGCAGAGCCTGGATGGAAACTGAGAGCAGTGAATTTTGAGAGCTCCATAAACTAGTATAATAATATAGGAACATTTTATTATTTTCAAGTTTAAAATGTCAGAAATCTATAGATAAACTACTAAACTACATAAATATCAATTTTGGTGGAGATATACAAAAGATTTCCTGTCAAGTACCTTGGAGATCTATTGAGTCCTGAATATGAACAGCTCAAGGAATTCTCATCCAGATGCTGCTTTGAAAAAAGAACGGCAATTGATGACATCTACCTTACAGGAACTATCTTTGAAAATGGATGGCTTTAAAAATTACTTAGAAAACTTCAAATTAATTTTTCAAAAACAGACTGATACTCTTAAGGAACTATTACAGCAACACCAGACAAAAATAACAAATATAGAGACTTCTCTAAATGACATTGAAGGGAGACTCAAAGAGGAAAACTAGATAGTGTAAGAAACTTCTCTGTGTGGAAGATTTTCAGTCCATATATCTCTAGTTAATCACTGTATATTAATCAGATCAGACAAAAATAGTAAACGTAGCGAATTTAAACTCGTCTTAAGTAAAAAAAAATAATAAAAAATATATAATTGTACAGAATTACTAAGTATTCAATCCAAGCAAGGCAAGCAGTCTGTTTCCAGTCAAAAATCCTTTATTAAGTAGACAGACAAGTGATCCAAGTAAAACAAAAATAGAGTAATAATTTCCTCACAAGCTTTCTAAATATATATATATACTTTTTATCAGGCAAGGCGGTAGTTTATTGTCCTGTAAAACAAAGTGTTATTGGTACACATGTTAAATTCACATCCCTCAAAGAGACTCAAAGAGGAAGAATTCCAAAAAGAATTTCTGCTTAAACAGAATACATGGCTGCATAACAAAATAGGTGACTTAGAAAACAGGGAAAGGAGAAACATAAGGATCTTTGGTCTGTCTTAAAACACTAAACGAGAAGATATTATTTCATTCTTAACAACCTGGATTCCTGAATTTTTAGAAATGAAAGAGGGACTTCCATTTGGAATTGAAAGGGTGCATAGAGCACTGAGGAAACCTGCTTCTAACTCAACAAATACTCCACCTAGATCCATAGTTATAACATTTCTTTAGTTTCTGGACAAGGAACTAATATTAAAATCTGTTTGGAGACAATCACCCTTAAATACAATCAAAGCCTGATAAGGTTTGACAATGATTATTCTTCCAGAATACAACAAAGAAAAAAAAGTCTGGCCAGTAATAAAACTGTGGAAACAAAACAACATTAAAGCACAGCTGGCCTTTCCAGCCAAGATAAAAATACTTTTTGCCAATGAGATGAGAACCTTTAATGACTTAGAAGAAGCTACTATATTCATCAAAAACAACAACATAGTGTCTATCCCAGAAGAAATGGAATGGATGGCCCTACTCTTAAAAGAAAGAAACGTATCCTTGGACTGATGCTAGAAAGAAGAAACAAAAAAACTGATTCCAAGATAGCTGTCCCCAAACAATAACTCTTACAATTACATCTCTCAAAGTATCAACTGATAGGGTACATCACTTGTCATCTGTTTTAATTAAAAAAAAAAAAAGAAGGGTTTCTTAAACAACTGAGAAAAAGTAATGATTTATTCAGAATGTTCAAAGAGTCCAGTAATTCTTCACAAACAAAGGTAGGTCAAGATGGGTTAGTATTTACATTATAAATAAGCCAAACAAAGCAACATATAATACAAACATAGAAGTTTCCGTTCCCCTACGTGAACTCAGTGAATACTTATCTTGTTCATTTTTCATTGTTTTTACTTATAATAATTTAAGTAATTAATTATCTAATTAAACAAGGTACCATTCATCAGAGTTCAGACTCAAATGTAACAAACTAACATCATATATAATAGCAGTAACAGTAGAATGTCTTGAAAAAAAATGCTGTTATGGAGACTAATGCCTTCTTCAGTTAAAGTATGATTTAGAAATGTCATGTATATCCTGGTTAAATAATAGTAGCAAGCTGTTAGTCATAATGTCATCATTATTCTGTCTAAATATAGTTAATATCAGTTATGGTAGGTATCACAGGTACAATTGCTGTTTGATCAATTCTAATATGGTGTGCGTCGATGCAGCCGTATCTGGCAGCTAGTACAAATGTCATTATTATTCTGTCTAAACATAGTTAATATCAATTTTGGCAGGTATCACAGCTTTGAGTGCTGTTTGATTAAGCCTGACATGGTGTATGTGGCTGCAGCTGTGTCTGGCAGCTGTTGTATGTTGCCGTTTTCATCTCCAGGAAGCTGTGGGATGTGGCTTGTGATCAAGGTTTACTGATGCTTGTGTATGAGGAAGAGACATTTGGTGTTTTAGCCTGGATCCAGGGGAAGGGGGTGGATAAAACTGTTATTTGGGATATTTTGGCAGAGAATAGTTTGTTTATACATCTGCTGAGTGAGAGGTGGGAAGGCTGGAAGAATGTGGCATGTCTCTTGTTGTGGCGGCTTGTTGGGAGGTTTCTTTTTTTTTTTTTTTTTTGATTTGTTTGCTCCCCGTTCTTTTCCTGGCTGCTGCCTCGCTGAAAGGGAGGGAATTTAGGATTGAAGTTGCAGTGAAATGAAGCTTTTCTTCAGGTGCATTGTGAACCTCTGGTATGCAGTACACAGACACACTAAAAGAAACAGATGCTCCCAGGTTGGTATGATAACGGAGACAGAGTGACAATAATGCTTAATGGCTCTGAGGAACCTCTGAGACAATTCTTGGCAATGTTTTTGGTTTTAAAAATAATATATATATAATAAAAGGTCTGTTTTAAACCACACTTGCACATATTGATGGTCCCCCAACACTTTGTTTAGCTCATTAAGTCGATTTTTGATAAAATAAATAAATAAATAAATAAATAATAAACGCAATTTTATATTTAAAATGTATTTTGGTCCAAACACATTAAGGACTTACATAAGAGGGGAAGTCTGAGTTATTGTGAAAGACTAAGAGCACTTGGTGTTGTGCAGAACCCTTTGCAATGGTCTGGGAGGTGAGCTTACTTGAACATGTTGGGCATATGGGGATAGCTGATTCTAGGGGTATTTGGGGTTGCCAGGAAGTGCTAGAGAGTCATCAGATTTCCTTTGTGAAAATATTTGTGAGAATTTAAGGTGCATTGAGTGGTTTACTGGCAGAGTGGCCACTGCATAGAAAAGGCTGGTAAAATGCAACAGGACAAATATTGGTTTAGATATTTTAAGAACAGCCTGAAAACACACCACATGAACTAGTGAATGGTATTCTGGCAAAACTGGATGGGTATTGTTGCCCGTGCTTGAAGTACTGAAATGTGTGTATGTGAGGATGGAAATATACTTATAACAAATAAGAAACAAGAAGGGTCTCATAATTTAAAGTCTATGGACTGTATAAACATGCTTGGAAGGAGCTAATAATAAGAGTGAGCATTATAGCTTGTGGTCTCTCAAATAACTAAGAAAAAAAACAATAGTTATGTAGTGCATGATTTTAGTAAATCTAGACATAAAATATAAAATCATCATATAAGATGAAGCAGTCTGCTGAATTTAGATATTAAAGACAGGATTTATAGGTTCATAGGTTCATAGGTTCATACTAGGCTATCTGCCCTAAGGCATTTATAAGCCTAGCCAGAGTGTGTTTGGCTGTCGCCACCCATTTTAAAATAATTTTGCTATGCCCTTTTTCGAGGTTAGTATACTGTGCCTCTGTCTAACAGTGACACAGAAGTGATACCCGGGGTAAACCTACGATCTCCCATCCACTCATCAAGATTCCTCTTAAAGAGAGTCAATGAGGGACTCTGCCTAACCTGGACTGGGATTTTATTCCAGAGTGAAGGGAGCCTCTGGGTTATGAATCTGTCCCTCCAGCATGTCCTATTTATTTCAGTGCTGAGGTTCAAGTCTCGAGTCGTAGCTCAATGGGATTTGGATTTTCTGAGGTGCAGCATGTCCATTAATTCCGGGTTGGACATGGCTTTATACGTCAGGCACAGATCACCTCTGAGCAGGTGGTATGCCACTGAGTAGAGCTGAAGTTTCTTTAACTGGGCAGCATATGGCATCTGTTTGAGCCCTTTGATCCTCTTGGTGAGGTACTTTTGGGGTCTTTCCAGTTGCTGCAGGTGTCTGGTAAAGTACATCCCAAAAGGGGTATTGTACTCAATTATGGGCCTGATGAGGGATGAGTAAAGAGGCACGATGACCTCCCCTGATCTAGATGTGAATCTCTTCATGATTTGTTGGGCTATATAAAATGTTTTTCTAACCACTTTGGCCACGTGGTTGTCAAATGAGAGATTGCTATCAACTTGGGTCCCCAGGTCCCTAATTACTTCTTCTGTACTTAATGGATTACCACCTATGTGGTAATTTGTGGGCACTTTGTTTTTGCCAAAGGGGAGGACTATACACTTTTTGGTGGTTAGCTTGAGGCCATGGCTCTGGCACCAGTTGTCTGTTTCTATGAGGCCCTTTTGGAGGATGCTTGTGTCAGCTGGAGTGTGGATTATGGCGCCCAGTTTGCAGTCATCTGCACCTTGGTCAGCCACAGTCCTTCCTTGTTGACCTGTACCTCCGGGAAATATATACCGAACAAGAGAGGTCCCAGGACTGAGCCTTGTGGGACGCCACTTGTAACTGGTTTGGAGTCTGACATAGCTCCAGCATTTCTAACCATGTGGGTTCTGTCCTTGAGCCAGTTTGCAACCCATCTAGTGACATAGGGGTTTATATTTAAGCTGGTGAGCTTATCTATAATGCCCCGAGTGGGGTATTGTATCGAAGGCTTTTGCGAGGTCCAGGTAGGCTGTGTGGACCATCTTCCCCTCGTCAATGGCCTTAGTGACTGTTTCAAAGAAATCAACCAGGTTTAAGAGGCAGGATCTGCCCTTAACAAAGCCAAACTGGGTAGGATCCAGTGTCTGTAGGTCCCCAATATCTTTATTTATGAGGTCCATGATGATCATTTCCATAGCTTTGCAGACAAAGCTAGTCAGGCTTATGGGGCGATAGTTTCCAGGATCCGTTGAGGCACCACCTTTGTGGAGAGGGACCACTGTTGCTGTACGCCACTCTTTGGGTACATATCCTGTAGTAAGGCTGAGATTGAACAGTAGTTTTATGTTTGGGTTTAGTTCTTCTTTTAGTTTATGTAGGACACAGCCCGGGACACTGTCTGGTCCCATTGATGCTGTGTTTTTTGCTTTGGAGAGGGCAGCTCTTACCTGAGCATCTGAGATGTCAGGGGGGCAGCACTCTGCTGGGATAGATATTTGCCCTTTTGGTGGGGAGAGGGGGAGAAGTTTGCGCTGAACCTGTCAGCTAGGATGTTGGCAATGTCTGTGGGTTCGGTGTATTTTTTGTCATTTTGGACTAATTCTGAGCATATCTGGGAATTCCCACCCAGGTTCCTAACATAACTAAAGAAAGCCTTGTGATTATCCTTAGTGTTCTGTGCAATTTTTCTCTCAAAGCTGGCCTTAGACGATTTTATGAGTGCCCGTAGTTTTTCGCTAATACTGATCAGAGATGCCTTCCCTTTTTGGGATTTTGCTCTATCATGTAGTATCTTCCTCCTTCTATTGTATAGTTTGTTTATGGCTGGGGTCCACCAGACAGGACGTCTGCCTTTGGAGGATTGGGACTTGGTTTTATTTGGGATTGCATGATCCATGCATTCATGAAGGTATTCATAGAATGGGTTTATAAAGGATTCTGTGGTCTGGGCCGTATTTTCCACAGGCCCGGGGGCTTAATAACATGGGCTTGTGTATAATAATACTACTGTCGTAACTTGTCATAAATGACACACTACATTGAACATCAAGGGAAGCGTGATAATTTTCTTATATAAGTAAATATGCTTAATAGGTCATGTAATTCCTTTAACTTGAATTGTAGTTTTTGTAACCCATCTTGACCATATATAATATGTAAGCGGTTACCAATTTATGGAGCTCAGATGTTCTGGATTTTCAAGGTATGAGTGATAATCTGATGGACTTAGGTTTATCCATCAGATTAGGAATGAGTTTCATTCCATGGCTAGTGCGGATCTTAGTTTTGTTAACATTTATAAATTTAAATTTATTATTTCAAAAAAATATTTTTAGTATGCCTTTCCAAAACATTACTTTATTGGTAAAACTGATAATTTCCTTTAAAAGCTCAAACATATACTTTATAGTTATCAGAGGAAAATGTTTAATAGTCACAATAAAACAAAACATACATAGTCTAAATAACCTAAGATGGATTTAACTTTATTATCTTTAAATACCAATGGCTTAAACAATCCTAGCAAGAGATCAAATCTACTGAAATATTTAAAACTGAACAAAGCACAGATTGTCTTCCTTCAAGAAACTCATTTCAAAACAAATGAAAATTACAAATGGAATCCTAAGGAATATATTATATTGGTGCAATCCACTTATAAGACAAAGACAAAAGGGTAACAATTTTATGAAAAACAAATGTGATTAACCCAGAAATCATTTGTAAGTATGAAGATAAAGAAGGCCTTATGGCATTAGTAATAGCTAAATATAATAACAGAATATGGACCCTAGCCAATCTATACTGGTTCCCAGGCATGGGAACACAACTGTTAAAAAACACTTGGATTTCATTTCCAATAAGTATAAAGGCAACTTAATATTAGGAGGAGATTTTAACTGTATATTTGATATATCTGAAACTACAAGTAAAAGACCGCTGTGTACATCTGCTGTATCAAAAGCTTTACACAAGTGGGTAGAATCATTTCATCTTGGAGATTCCTTCAAATTTAAAGAAGATAAATCTTTGTTGTTTTCACATCAAGATCACAGATTTGGTACCCAGACTAGAATAGATAACATATTTGCTACCCATGACTTACACTCTAAAATCATTAATTTCTCAATCACTCCCTGTCCCTTTTCAGACCACAATTCATTGATACTAAAACTTCAAAATGGGTATAAACCATTAATCTTTAACTCCAGAATTCTGGCATATATGACTAAAATTAAATAGTTCAAACACTGGTTATTATCTGAATTACAGTTCTTCGTAGATATTAATTACACCACAGAGATAAACAAAATAATGATATGGGACTAATTAAAAGCTTACATATATGGTAAAACCCTAACTTGGTATAAAAAATCAGAGAATGGGATTCTGAATTATTGGATCTACAATCCGAACTGTTGTCAGTAGAAGCTGAAAAAAATCAAAATCATTTGGAGATGGAAAAGAAAGTAGAAGTATTAAACAATAAATACGAGAAATTCTAACACATAAAACTAGTTTAGCTTTAGAAAAACTAAAAAATAATACCTTGGCCACTTCTCCCAAATAGCTACATAATTTATTCACAAGAATCAAAATACAATGAAAAGCTAATAACATTAAAAGCATCTTCCATGAAAAGAACAGGAAAAATTTCTCGGATATAGGTGATATTCTTGATGCCTATAGAAATCACTATATGGAACATTTCCAAAAAGAAAATATACATATCGATCAATTAAATCTAGAAGAAAAACGTTCTAGTATAAAACAAATACCAGAAAAATTAAAACTACATCTGCAACCACCCATATCCTACAAAGAAATGACATACAATAAAATGAGGGTAAAAATAATAAAGCTCCAGTTACAGATGGCATAATTATAGAAATATATAAACTTTTTCCTTTAAAGATACTATCCCTCTTCCATAAAACTCTATTAGAAATTCAGTCACAAGCTTTAATACCACCCTCTTGGAGATATTCCTTAATCACACCAATGCTAAAGGAAAACAAATCCCCAATCCTCTGTACTCCATATAGACATATCATTATTAAATAATGACTATAACATATTTATGACAATATTAACTAACAGAATGAAAATACCACTATCCAAAACAATAAATAATGATCAAACTGGATTTATATATCATAGACACACACATGACAATATTAAAAGGATAATTTATCTTATATATTATGTTAATAAAGAAAATAAACAGTCATAATTGGCTTAGATATAGAGAAAGCCTTTGATTCCCTAAATTGGGACTATTTATTCAAAATCCTAATGCTATTTGACTTTCCTGCATCCTTTGTTCATCTCCTATGGAATATATAAACACATAATTTAACATATGTCAAGTTAGGTCCTTTTACCTCTGAATCTATATATATATAACAAAAGGCACTAAACATGGATGTCTCATGTCACCGATTCAATTCACTCTGGCTATTGAAACATTGGTAGATTCAATTCATAACAATATAAAAATCAAAGGAATAGATGTTTTTGAACAATACAATTATAAAGTAATGCTATTTGCTGATGACATATTACTAACATTATCTTATACAAAAGATACATTTGAAGAATTAGATATATTAATTGACACATTTCACATGACTTCAGGACTCCATTTTAATAAATCAAAATCAAAATTTTTATTTTTAAATAAAAAAAAAATGAACTGCAGACTAAGGGGGATCATATTATAGGGAAACAAGAATCTACCGTAAAATATCTAGGAATTGAGTTATGCGAGGATAATAATGAATTAGTCTAAAAAAACTACAATAATGTCATCAATACAATTAAAATGTCTGTGGAAAAATGGAACAAAATAATATTAACATTTTGAAGATAGACTACAGTTAATAAAAATGGTTTTACTGCCCAAGGTCCTATATATACCCTTGGCAATACAACTGTTACCAGAAAGGAAACTACTTAAAAAAATACATTCATGCCTAATAACATTTTTATAGTTTCCCAAAAGAAACAGAATAGCTTTAGTACATCATACCAGGCAATGGAAACAGGAAAGATTAAACTTTCCTGATATAGAAACATATATAAAAGCATCAATATCTAAAACAATCACAGATTGGATAAGTCCAAATATCTCTGCAAATTGGAAAGAATTGCTAACTGTAATATCAATAAATTAATTTGATTAAAAAAAAATTCAAATAGCAGATAAAGACAATTTATCATGATACATATGCAATATAACATAACTAGACCCACTAAAACTTGTATGGTTAATTGTTACATTGACTCATTTAGGAAAATTATTAATGCAAATATAGATTTAAAAATCTGGTTTGATCTTTTAACACCCTTTATAGTCACAAAGAACTTTTCACATAAAATATATACAGAAATTATTAATTCCTGGGAACAGAAAGGATTTGTTTGTTGGCTCCAATGTATCAAAGAACTAAAAGTTTTAGATATGCAAGCAATAAAAACAACATACAAAATTCCACAACAGGACTGGCTAACTTTACATAGTATTCTGTCATATTTGCAAGATTTAAGTAGAATAATTAACAATTCTTCATTTAAAGAAATACCTAAATTTACGAAATACATATATGAAATCATATATAATGACGTTGACACGGGAAACAGCATTTAAAAATTTTACAAAATATTGATAACACCCAAAACCTCATATTGGAAATATATAACAAAAGGACACTCAATACAGTTAACTGAAGATATTAAAACATATATCGTATTATCGATAAAATATATATTCTTTACACAATACTGGAAACTTTTTAATTTAATTTAATTGGAAATGCTTGCAGAGAGCATTTTTAACCCCAGATTTTGATAGAATCAGTAAAATTAGTTCTTCCATGAAAGGAATATGTTGGAGATGTGAGCAAGTACACAATGCAGATTGGAACCAGCTTTTCTTTGATTGTGTTAAAATTAAGCCATTTTGGAATGGTATTAATAACTTTTTACAAGCTTTATTTAATGAATAATTTTATTTATCTAAAGCTCTTGTATTATTAAATGTGAATGAAGGTCCTCATTTGAATAGGTCAAACATGTATCTAGTTTGGACTATACTTGCAATTTCAAGGATGTGCATAACAAGAAGATGGAATACAAACACAATACTAACTTTGGAAGACTTCTACAGCCTAGTGAAGACCACAGCATTATTGGAAATTAAAATTAAAGAACTAAGAATTTATCCAAAGCCATTTATCAACAACCCTTGGGGAAAAGTATTATTGTTGATTGACACAATACAATAATTGATCAGACACTCTGATAATGGATTGGACATACTTATAAAGTAACTCTATACATTAAGATCAGTTATAGTGACAAGCTAATCTAAATAGTGTACATAGTTATTTAAGATGTTATGTATAAATACTATGGAATTTATTCAAATGTATTTGAAAAATAAAATTCTGAGGAGAAAATAACCCATTTTAAGTTTAGCAAACTCTATTGGCATAAACTCTATTTGGACAAGTCTACCAAGTTGAAACTAGCTAATAGTCTACTTCTACTCTCCCTCCTCTATGGTTGACCCATTTTCACTAACCTACACCATCTCTCCGGAACAAACTGCAGTCGTGCTACTATAAAATAACCAAGTTTGTCTCTAACATGCCAACTCACACACATCATTGCCTGGCCATTAAATCTATAAACTGATTTGAGTTTTCTCATTACCTACATTACTCCCAACTTACTCTCACCCACAAACTGCTAAATAATCCAAACTTTTACCTATCCCTTCAAACTATAATACAAACACACACCCTTACTTGGCATCTTAGGTCCTCTAACAAACACCTCTTAACCATAACTAAAACCAACAAAAGAGCTGAACAATGTCTCTATTCCCATGGCATTGCCAAACTTTGGAATGCACTCCCTCTCTCTCTTACTCAACTAGACTCTTTAAAAACATTTAAATTTGCACTAAAAGAACACTATCTCAATAACCTTGTCTGTTCTTGTAGTCATATGATTAAACCACCTTAAATGTTTTGGCCACTATACACTACAAATTCTTTTACTAAATTAATATAGTTGCAATTTACACTATCTGTCGTTGTATCCATTCTCTCTTGCTTTCTTTATTTCTGTGGCTGAATAAACAGAATTGTTTAAACAGTATTCTTACTTATGAGAATATACAAACAGAATTACTAAAAATTGAACACACTGGGTTTATTTTCTTGTATTGTATACCTCTATAATATGTATTTGTCTTGTATATCTTCTTCAGTTTGTATTATGTAAAGACTTTCTTGACTTTCAAAGTTAGGCTGATGTTATGTAAACATTTCTGTGATTGTATGGAGCTTTTCTCCCTGGGCCTTCACTGAAAATGGGTCTTTGGGCCCAGTGGACTTTACCAGTCAACAAATGTCAATAAATAAATAAATAATAAACAAATAACTATCTATGTATGCAGCTGTCTATCTGTCTATGCAATTCTCTATTTCAGTATCTACATTTATAAATATTGCAAGGAGTATTACGGCATCATTAAGATGAATGATTTAAATGAATGGTTTCCAAACAATTGCTTATATAGGATATGTATATACATGTGTGATATCTGAAAGCTGTAATATAATGACAGTCTCTTTTATGAAAGCTAGAGCATCTCACAGTGAAGCACAGGCATAGATAATTCTCTGTTTCTAGTAGATTGTTATATCAAACTATGGCTTCCTCATTGAAGATTTATATGTTGAATGGAGAAAGTGAATAGGGTAGTAAGATTTCATCAGACTTTTCAAATGTGCAGTTTTTTGTCATGTGAAAATATTGCACAGATAACTCCAAAGCAGATGGAATGTATATCAACTGATCTTGTCTGAGATTATAGTAATGTATCAGTGCAACAAAAAGACAGATTCCTCCTTCATGGGATAGATGGTGCCAATGGATGCTGCTGTCTATTCCAATATTCAGAAAGGCTGGATTGATCCTGGTTTTAGAAATAGGAAGTATCCTGTTCTGAATTGTTTGCTCAGTGTAACCAGAACATTTTGAGAATTGGTAAAGAATTTAGCTAGCAATGAGATTTGTATGAAAGCAAAAATGAGTACCTTGTTTTTTTATGCTGTAGCTTTCTGCTTTTCATGAAGGAATATTTGGTTTGTCCTGTTATACCAGATGTTCAATAGATGGTCTGCTTAAGAGTAAATGCCTTAATTTGCTACACCAATTCCTCATTAGAAATGGGTGATATCTTGATATTGGCAGCCAGCATGGCTCACTGAGGATATCTGGGAGTTCCTCAACCATTTGCTTGTAGGTGCAGAGAAGCCTTTTTATCTAAAATAACATGCATATCCATTTATTAAGAAGTAATTGTTTTTAGAGAAAGATGATGAGAGCTAATTTTTCAATTCTCACCACTAACAACATCTGTTTTTTTTTTTTTTTTCCTTTTCTTATTTAATCTGGGTATCCTGGATCATTGGAATATGAAGGAAAGCATTTTTAAGGAAAAAAAAAAACTTTGGACTAGCAACTCAATTTAATACTTGAAAAGACAGTAATAGGAAAGTCATTTGCATTCCCTACACTGAGACCCAGAGCTAGAAAGGGTACTTTGGCAATCTGTATATGGTAGAAGATATGAAGAACTCTTCAAATGTCTTTTCTAAGGCTCCTTATAATGAAGCACAGTGGTTTTGAATGATAGTAAGGAACATTAGAGGGTTTAGCCATTTGTATAAAAAACATAATAAACACATCATAGCCAATAATAAGAAAACAAATGACCTCTATGTGGTTCACCATAGTTTAGGCTTAGTTTTGTTACAAATTAAGCTACTGGCTGTTTGATTCTGGGTGATGGGATAATGCATCATGAGTTGACATTCTGCTTGGTAAGGGTAAATTCTCCCAACACTATGACAGCATCTTTATAGACATCATTTGCTGTGCCATCTACCTCTGAAGTATTGTTTGATTTTTTATGCCTTCTAGAATCCATGATTGATGAGGAGGGCCATTCATGTTTAAATCATTTTTGGAGAGACAGTTTTGAAAATGTAGTTTTTCAGTGAATTTGACAGGTTCCCCATCTGGGTTATGGTATGTTGCTGCATGACCTTTTTCAAATAAGGAATGAAATATCGTTGTTACTCGGAAGGGATATAGTATTTTATATTTTATATAATGACTGTTATTCAGTCTTAGAAAAACTGACAACCTTAAAACTATCCTGATTAGCAGGATATAATATTATTATTTAAGATTTGCTCCAGGATGAGGGCTAACTCTTTTTAATAAAAAATGGCATAACTTGCCTACGCCTACACACTGCATGTCCCTTTGCATTTTCAGAACTCAAAAAGGGCCCTTTAATTGGAGTAGGTGGAGTAAGAATTATTACTTATAGGACATCATTCATAGTAGATACAGCTGCTAAAGCTTGTTCTTGTGTGTAAACCACTTGCTTAAATTATCTTATTTTCTATTTAATCTGTCATTCATTTATTTCCACAATTATGTACTTATTTACTTCCTGTTAACTTTCCCTAAAGTCCTTTAGCTTTTCCTTAGCTGTGGACTTAAAGTCACTGTAATGCACTAGAATAGATTTAAATATCCAGTGCCTTGGTTAAGGTTGGTGTTGGGGATGGAAGGTTGTGATAGGGAAGGAATTACTGCATGAACATGTCATTTGTACAATCTTGAAATGGAGAAGGTCTTTACTAGCTTATGTGTGAATGTTTAAGAGCTGTAGATTGATTTGTATTGTTTCTGTATTTGTCAGTAGTATGTACTGATTAACTCAGAATGGTCACTGTATTATGTATTATGCAAACAACTGTTAATGTATATTGATAAGAAAAAGTAGAGCCACATTGTTTTTATGCTGGCAGTAATAAGTTAGTATGATATGTCTTTCTCCAAAGCCAGACAACTTCATTAAGTGGCCCAAGAGGGTTAGAAAAGTATCCAACGGCAGTGTAAACTGACCCTTCTGAATCATTTGCCCCTTTAACAGTCCCATAGAAGCTAGAAGGCAGCTATACTTATCTGTGATAGGTTTGTACTGTGGAATTCCAAGCATAGAGCTAAAGAGCCTTACTTCTCTTATTCTGGTCCTTTTGCATTACATGGTCATTAGAAGAAAAGTGAAGTTGAACAAAATGTTAAATCATGTTTCTGTTTCTTGAAAACTGCTATTTTTCCAATAACTGGGAGTTTTATAAGTTGCTTGTGTAAGTTATAGTGTTATGAATTATCCTATTATATGGTTCTGGAATAATACTGGTATTTGAGTATTAGTGTAGCAGGGCCTGGGATACGTAAGAAATACAAATAAATCATCCTGAATTAGGTCATTTTTGTAAAAATACAAATAAATCATCCTGATTTAGGTCATTTGTGTACATCATACGCCATTTAATAAATAAATAATAATAAAACAATAAAGTAAAAGTATAAGCATTATTACATATGTAAAGAAAAATATTTTCCAAATTTGAGGGTGCAAAATGGCAGCCTGTACAGATATCGGAACCATATTCTTTTCTAAAATATTTAGACAAAGATGAAAAAGGTTCATTAAAGAAAATGAAGAAATGTGTGAAATTGTGTTCACAACTACAAACATGCTGATTGTCAGATAACTTTTATTAGTTGTGGGGATTATTATTATATGTGGAAACATACAGTAAAAGCCTGTTTAGATAAAACACGAAGAAAAGATTAAGGATGAATGCTGAAATGCATTTCTGCTAACTACCTGCTCTTAGAGGTAGATAAGCTGGAACACCCACACCTTGTTTTAAGGTTTGTAACATGAATATGAATCTGAACACAACAGTTACATTTGCATTACTAGCAGATAGGTTAAAACCACATTTTTGTTAAATGCAGCTTTACTAGTTGAACAATGTCTGGCTGAGTGACCCTTCTCCACACATATATAACGCATTGCTCCACTTATTAACTTTGACTGTTTGCAGGCATATTCGCTTCCTAGTTATAGGCATAATTTGGCTTCATTAGCTAACAATTTTTCCTTAGCATTACACTTCATTATTCAATTGTTTCTGGAGTGTAATTAATTGCTCATTTGCTTCTTACTTCTCTTCTGAAAGACCATTCTTCAATGATTTAACTCTGTACTGTTGTGCAGCATTCCAACAATAAACTTCTCCATTTTTGGCAAACAAAAACTGACAGTTCACTTACACCATCTAGGTTTCACTCTCTTTTTGAGTAAGTAAATTAGTGCCATATGTTGGGGCACTTGCAAGCTGTGAAGCGTGAAAAACATTGTATGGGAATTTTATAATGACCACCCTCTGCCTGCATTTCTTACCAATGTAGTATGTAGAACACATTAGAAATAATCATTTTGTTCAGTGAAATTTAGTTACAGTTATAAAAGAAAGTAAAATATAAATAGAATTTGCTTTACTGTATGAGAATTCACTAAAGAAAAAAGCATTCTTAGCCTTCAGTGTCTAATCCTACAAAAGCTCAGTTTAGACCAAATAATCCACTTGAAACCTCAATATAATTTTACTCTAGGAAGAAAAAGTGGCCACTATAAAAATGTGGTGGTCACCCATTTATTCCTGAGCTGGGGTGGGATGTGTATTAAGAAGAATAATGTGTGTGTGTGTGTGTGTGTGTGTGTGTGTGTGTGTGTGTGTGTGTGTGTGTGTGTGTGTGTGTGTGTGTGTGCTAGGGTGGTAACACTATTGGGTTTAGGTAGACAATAAAGACATTGGTGTGTGTGTGTGTGTGTGTGTGTGTGTGTGCTAGGGTGGTAACACTATTGGGTTTAGGTAGGCAATAAAAACATTGGTATGAGTGTGTGTGTGTGTGTGTGTGTGTGTGTGTGTGTGTGTGTGTGTGTGTGTGTGTGTGTGTGTGTGTGTGTGTGTGTGTGTGTGTGTGTGTGTGTGTGTGTGTGTGTGTGTGTGTGTGTGTGTGTGTGGGTGAGAGGGAGACATAGAGCCAGAGAGACAGATCTAGTCTTTGATTCAGAAATGAGAGAGATAATGAGCGAGTAATGAAGTCTTTATCACTGTGTTCATACCTGTCTCTGAATAACATTTTATCCTGTTCTGTTACGTGACCAACTGACATTAAACATTTAACAGGAGCTGTGTGCCTATTCTGAATTTTATCTATTTTGTACACCTGCATTTGTTGTTTCTAAGTCGAAATTTAGAATAAGAGATACGGTGTCTTCTGTGAAATTAAAAGTAGCAAAATAATTAACTTGTTTCAAATGACAGGGAGGGGTCACATATCTAAATTCTGATCCTCTAGTACTGAAGAAAATGCAAAGAAAATGCTAGCAGCAGAAACATGAAAACTCTTATGTTCCAATAAAAATGCTCTTATAGAATGTGACAAGGCTAGAACTAAAATAATCAGGTGCGTCTATATCATATTATCGTACGATGTATATAACGAATGCTATTTCACCGTACCGATAATATCGAAACAATAAAATATCGAACAAATGGAACAGCAATTTTTTTCCCAGGGATAAAAATTTGCTGTTCCATTAAAAAAAAAAATTAAGCACAAATTTAAGGGGGGGGGGGGGCTTTGCCCCCACACCGCCCTACTTAAATATATCAACTCTGAGATTGCACCATAGTGGAGGAAATGGCAAAGTCCTGAAGACGGCCCACTGAATTTTTTCCCTGGGAAAAAAAATTCAATGTTTCGTGACTTGGCTATTTTGCCATTTCAACAGTATCGAATCGACTAAACAGCATTTGCTATTTAGCCCATTCGATAGCATCATATAGACCCACTAAGGTCAGCAGCATGTTATTGTGTTACAACCAACAACTGCATTTCTGGAAGGGTATGAGAGAGTTACTCAGTATAACTCCCATTGTCAATGGCCACCTGGCATATAAACGTGTTTAGACACATAAAAGTGCATGTAATATGCAAATGACATGATGGAAAGGAATATACACTTAAACATGTAGACATTTAGATAGTTATGGAAAACTGTTTACATTCTGTAGCTGTAGCCCCTGTAGTTGGTGTTGTATTAGGAACATATTTCATTATTTAAAACTCTGTAAAGATGTGGGAAGAAGAATCCCTATACACTGCCCAGCAGACTGATATACTTAATAAGACAGACATGAAAGAAGAATGTGATTTAACTATTCAGTATAATAATGGAGCAGAATGCAGTTAAAAAAGCAAAACATTAAAACTCATATAGAAGTCCAGTTTCAAAATCAGAAGAAAGGAGTTAGCATAGAAGCCTAAATTTCTTAGAACTAGGTTGTGGTTAGAAGGCATAAAGGATGTGTTTTTGCCAGACACCTACCCCAATGACAGAGCAGGAGAAAACAAACACTGTCAGAAAAGGTAATACAGGAAATGATAGGACACTCTGAAGCAGAATCAGTACAAGGCATGTATTATATGGGTATACATCGGAACAGGTAAGTGCCCTACTTCTATATTTGCACTAAGTGACAACTCGGAGCAAAGAAGTGGTAGCAAGTGCTAAACATGACATAAGTAAGAAAATATAGTTTTGTAAACTTATGGATATTCAAAGGAAACAGAAAGGTAAGGAAAAAATTTAATTCTTAAAGAGGTTTATTTAGAATATTGAAAAGTTGAAGCTGAAAGACTCTGTTGTCTAGAACTCCTCTTTGAAAGATTATATATATATATATATATATACACTTGAGTGTCAGTCTTTTAGGGAGATACTGCTATGCCTCCCACATCAGAACAAGCCACTGGAGAAAGAAACTCTGATTTAGTAAACTTATAGGTAAGTCAAAAAAACTTTTAGAGAGCAGAATGGAGACAGAACATTTTAAGAAGAGCAACATATACTATAACCACTAAGTATAGTGACCACTATATTCCCATAACATTTTACCCCTATTTTGAGTTAAAAATTACCTCCTATATACAGTAAGAAAACTAAATAAAAAGTTATATAAATGGCAAGTGACAGGACCTGAAAATATGTTGTCAATTAAGTTCATTTATAGTCGCATTTTAGAGGTTAATTGAGGATAGATAAAAGTAAAAAAGGGCAGACGTAATAATCCAAACACTAAGAGGTATAAAGGTAGGAAAAATGTATTTATTTCCCTAGTGCTTTGGCAACCAATGCCTTCTAGGGGGCTAGGGAAGTGGACACATATTTTTCTACCTTCTTGCCTTTTAGTGTTTGTATTATTTTTATTATTGTTATATAAAAGTAAATCAAGAATAACAGCCATGTTTTACTGCATAGGCATAATGGAAGAGATGCAGAACTCCAATGTGTTTTGATCAGAATGCTAGAAAACTGCGTGCTATCCTAGATTTAACAGCATATCAATCCCAGTGATTTCACAGATGTGCCATTTGAACATATTCCTATGGACACTGAGGGACAACTAGCAAAGCCCAGCAATGGGTAGTACTGAATGCCAATAATAATGGGCTATTGTCCAAAATTTATAGAAGTAGTGATGATGCTAAGGCTGTTAGTAGACAACTGGTGCTGTTGTACTGCAAAGTGGATATCCCTAAAGAAGTACTTATTAACCAAGGCTTTACATCAGTTAAATTGCTGCTTTAAAGTGAAATAATTGAAGATGTCAGTTTATTATACACATAATGATGTTTAGCAGATAGATCCAATAAAACAGTCGACCCCATTATAAGAAAAATTATTGATGGAAATAGGAATAACTGGAAATGGTACAAAGGATTAGTCGAGATAAAATCGCTTTAGCTAGCAAATCTAGAAGACTGTTTCCCTGATACCCTCCCTGTGGGAGGAATAAAGATGCCTTGTTGAAGCTTCCAGTAGTTAATGCAGTTAAGCAAGTAGATGAACAAGTGTTCTTGTTCTAATACATTACATTCAACAGGTTAGTAATTTAAAGGCAGTTACAGGGAATGGTGGGATATTCCATGGGAGCTGACTTGAGCAAAGTTTCAGATATGGAAAAATGAGCTAATCCCAAAGTTTAGAGGTTAATTCCCTTTTTGCATATTCCTGAAAGGCCTGTGATGGTTGAACAGCTCTGCAGGCTGTGGAACCTCACTCTTAGTTAAAAGGTTTTTATTTATTTTTTTAACAGACAAAACATAACAACAAACAATAAGCTAGAACTATGGAACTATATTAAGGAAAATGCTTTCGCCTGAGTTTTATCAGGTCCATCTAATAGAGTGGTTTACACTTTGATCATTTGAAAATTCCTGCATTTACAAGGTTATCACCAGTCTTTATTACCTTGTTTTGTAACGTGTAATATGAGAGTTTGTGTCTATCTTTGTGTGGCTCATATTTCTTGGAGCTAATTAGGATAGCTTTATAACAGAACTTTTTTTCATTCGTGCTTGCCAGTTTTATGGGGCTCATATCTCCTGAAATACATTATGAAACTTTAATCTTATTTTGTATAACAGAAAGGTTTACAGTTCCTGCTTGTAAGAGGCTCATATACATGACTGATGTGACTGGTCCCCATTCTTCTTACTGATGATGACAGACCTTTTTATATGCATGGAAGGTAGTCACCTACAGCCACACTAGGTGACTCCCATTTTTTTGAACAACACATGCAGCCAAAGAAACAGCTTACAGTGGAAACAAGTCACAGTGGTCGATTTACAGAGCTCATGGTTGTGCACAAGTAGTTGGAAAATTAAATATGGGGATTCAGTAAAGCATTTTTCCCATGCCTGAATAGTGTAGCAGCTTCTGCATGGAATATGGCCACCAAGCGATTCAGTAAACAAGGCTGGGGGCATGCACAAGTCTGCCAGCACTATTCTGCCACAAACACCACTGAGTAATGCTACATACCTTATTTGCTGGTGAAAACCATGCAAATGAGGTGACTTAGTCATTCAGTAAGTAAGCAGGCATCTGTTCCAGAACAGTGTCTATTGCAGAAACGTATTCAGTTAATGATTGTGTACATTTCTGCAAAAATCAAAATGGGGGCATGACAGCTCAAAGTAAAGTATTTATTAGGACTATTAGGTATGCCAACGGCCAAAAATATGGCCATTGGCATGGAAAACAGATGCAAAATTAGGAAAAACACAAGCTTTTTGTGGCCAATTGCTGCCGTTTAAGCATGCAGTAGCAGCGCTCAAATGAGATTGTGCAAAAAAATAAAAAAAAAATATGAAAAGACAATTTTAAGTGAAATCTGCATTTTGCCATTATAGTGTATAGCATACAGAATCAAACCAATAACAGGTAACACTGGTTGCTAAGGAGAAAGGCTTTGGTGTAGTGGTGTAACAAGGGACAAAGGCAGTGGGGTATGCAAATGAGCAAATTTTACTGAATCACAAAATGGAAGACTATTGTCTGGATGCACCTAAACATGCAGGAGCTATAAGGCAGTGATGTAAGCAGGAGAAGCAGCTGACATGAAAAGGGGGTGTGTCATGCTTGGTGTAAGCACATTCAAGCTCCACAGCTTCCATTTCAGCTTAGCTAAGCACAGATAAGCAAGGGTGTGTGTCTGAGGCTGTATTTACTTATTCCATGAAATGAGGAGTGTGTTTGCATCCAAAGGAGGGCCATTTCTGCTTAAAAGTGCTTACTTTAGCTAAATGGGTTTGCACGGCATGCACCGGGTCTTAATAAAACAAAAAAATAAATAAATAAATAAAAACACAGAAATAGCAGAACTGTTTACATTTGGGCAGCGGGTTTGCACGGTGCACCATGGGGCTTAAAAGGGGCAGAAATAGGAAGGGGAAAATGGGAAATAGCTGAATAAAAGCAATCAAGTACAAATAATATAGCTAGCAGGTGGAATGCATCATACTCAGCCAATCATGCAGGCAGCATCTGCAGCACAACAATATAAACTATGCAAATACCTTTCAGTCTGTTTTTTCCCACAAACTCTTCACCATTGGTGTATACACTCGGGAGAATTTTAACTGACAAAATGTTAGGGGCTGCTGTCACTTTGATACATCAGTATGTGCTAGAGGATGAGGGCAGTGAGGAGGATAATGCTGACAACCACCCCAGACTGAGGAGGAGGAAAAGAGTGCTCAGACCCAGGGTAACTTACCAGGGGCTACATGATCTGGAGATACTAGCGTGCTACAGGGTGGACAGAGACATACTTCAGCAGCTCAATGAACTGTGCTGGCCTCACCTCAGACCCAGAGCCAAGAGAGGGGAACTCATCCCAGTGGATACCAAGGTATGTGTAGCCTTAAGAATACCAGCTACAGGTACTTTCCAAAGACCTACTGGGGACATCATGGGAGTCTCACTGGCATCTGCACCCAGGGTATGCCACCAGTTCCTGGATGCCATGCTACCACATGTCAGTGAGAACATTTACTTCTCCAGCACCCATGAGGAGAGGACCAGCAATATGGGCTGCTTCCACTGTGTAGCAGACTACCCAGAGGTAGTAGATGCCATAGACTACATGCACATCCACATCAAATCACCACATGATGAAGAGGGTAGGGTCTACATAAACTGCAAGGGCTTTCCCTCCATCAATTGCCAGGTCAAGTGCAATGCCAAGGGAATTATCATTAATGTGTGTGCTGGCAGCCCTGGAAGCTATCATGACTCCCACATCTGGCATTCCTCACAGCTGTACCAGGGATTTACCAGTGGGGACATGCCATATGGCAATCTGGTGGGGGATGTTGGCTATGCACTGGAGTCATGGATGATGACACCCATCAGAAATGCCCACACACACACACACACACACACACACACACACACACACACACACACACACACACACACACACACACACACACACACACACACACACACACACACACACACACACACACACACACACACACACGCACATACACACTCAAGAATGCCTTAATGAGGCACACGTACAAACCGGTATCATTATACAGTGTGTGTTTGGGATGCTCAAGTCATGGTTCTGCTGCCTTGACATATCTGGTGGAGCTCTGCAGTACTCTCCAGCCACATGTGTACACATGTTCATAGTATGTGCCATGATGTACAATATGATCCTGCAGAAAAAGCTGTAGCAGGAACAGAATGGGGAAGGGCCACACAGCTCCCTACCATTGCCAAGGTCCCCACAGGCACAGAGGAACTCGGAAGAGGAACCCCCTTAGCCAGCTCCTGTAGAAAGACAGAGGCATGCCCAGTATGCCCTGGCCTTGGCAAAGAGGCAACACACAGCACACACACTGACACTGTAGGGACCCATGGACTGACACCTTTCTCCGACTCACACACATAAGAAAATGGTTGCCACACACATCACACTACCTTGCCATGTATAGGCAGTGTATGGCATGCATCCAACATAGGCAGCCCTCAAACAACATACTCACAACTGCCACAGGCACAGGGTATGTCAGTCTTCTTACAATAAATAAATGGAATAGTATGTTCTTATAGCATATCTATGGTATTGCTGCAGGCATACAAGGGAATGAGGTGGCCTACTGGGATAACAGTAGACAACTGGCAGCTATGTGGGACATCAGGAAATGTTTGCCCAATACTGGCTTCCCCACACTATGCAGTAGTACCCAAGGTGACAAATCCCACTGCAGTATATGTGGGGGGCCATCTAACTGGGGGGGTTATATGTCACAGGCATGGATGTCAGTGTTGGGGGTCCCATACTCACCCTTCAGCCTCACCCAGCAATTCAGCCATAGAACACTATAAAGAAATGTCTGGCAAAGGCCCACAAATGGGGGCAATGATGAAATTGCCCCCTACAGACTTACACAGTGATAGCACAGCAGGTCTTGCAGTTGCAGTGAGGCTCTGAAGGGTAAGATGTCTGAAACTCAAATATATGCCATTACAGTTTGACCTGTGGTCTTTAGTGATATACCACTAGTCTCAAAAACAGGGTATAATACTATGCTAAATGGAACCAAAATGTAAAGCAAATATCAGCACAGTCTTTGCAAATGTGTACAGTTGACAGGTGTGCCCCCCACACCCATATTCCTATAGTAATGCAGCAACATGTATGCTTGTAGGGAAATAGCAGTAGAGCACACATTGCCAGGGCTGTCCCAATCAACATGATAACTTGTTGCATGCCCACAATATGCAGGGGTCAATGAGTTATGTATATGTGTGGTTAATACTGTCAGGATGTGGCCAGCACTTACTCCAGACTGTTTTGTTGTACTGGCCTTGGCACAGCACTGTGGTGGACAGGGCCATGTTCCAAGAACTGCAGTGCCAACTATGCTGCATGTAAGCTCAGTGCAAAAAAATATGTCTTCATCCCCTTTGGGAAAAACCTGGTTCCCATGAATTACCACATCAATGGTAGTCCACTGAACACAGAAGGTGTTATAAGAGATCTGGGAACACAGGTTGACAGCAACCTCAGTTTTGACCACCACATTGCCACTGTGGTCAGAAACTCCTTCTATGTGGCACATTTCATTACTAAGGGTTTTGCATCCAGGAAGAAAGAGGACATTGTCTCCCTCTACCCTTCCCTCATTAGGGCAATAATAGAGTACAATGCCCCATTTGGCATGTACCTCACTAGACATCTGCAACAACTGGAGAGGCCACAAAAGTACCTCATGGAGAGGATCCTAGCCTTTAAACACTTGTCCTATATGGACAGACTCAAAAAACTCCAAGTATTATCTGTCTCATATCACCTGCTTAGATGCAATCTCTGCTTGACATACAAATCCATGTCTGACCCAGCTCTTTTAGAAATGTTACATTTAAAGAAATCCCAATTCTTCCACACCACATGCTCCAGAGACCTCAACTTCATTACCACAATCAACAGAACATGTTGGAGGGACAGGTTCATGACCCAGAGAATGCCCTTGCTATGGAATAAACTTCCCATACATGTCAAACAGAGCACCTCACTGGCCATCTTCAAGAGAAATATTGATGTGTGGATGGGAAATAGAAAATTCACCCAGGGGATCACTGCAGTGGCTCTACTTGACTGAGGCACTGGGAACTAAGGATGGGTGGCACGATGCCAGGGTAATCCTATGGGGTAGGCTTGTAAATGCTCAAGGGCCATTAGCCTAGTACACACCTATGAACCTATGAACCTTCGGTAGGAGTTGTACACACTGTCCAGATGTCAATATCTGTTAATGCAGGAAATCTGGAAAGGTCATGGACAGGGGGTGACACATATGGACAGTACACAGCTTTGAGTAACCTGCACAGTGCCTACTATACCTCTCAGCTGTACAGACCTATTGCAGAATGTCCAGATGTTTGCATCATATTTATGGTCTGTATATCATGAAATAGTGGTTGTCTGGCAATTCATTGGCAAATCATGTAAGACTAAGGTCAGAAAATAATGGCAGATTGTAGTTTCAGACTTCATGCCCTATAGAAACACAAATGCTAATGCAAAACTTGTTATTCAATCACCTTTCTAGGTTTGTAAGGCCAATACTTAAAAATGGTCTCTATATTTAGGCCTCTGTCCCCTAATTAGTTATGGCTTTGTCCAGATGTCTGGCTTTCAGAAGTTGAGAGGTATGGTGCCTAGTTGGACAGCAGGTACCTGAATGCCAGTGTACTGCCAGTTTATAAAAGGCTGCCACCTTTCTGTGTCAGCACTGACAACATGTCACTGGCCAAAAGCCATACCCTGGAATGACACAGGTTGTCACAGAAGGAGCACAAGTATGCCTTGTATATCTGCTCTGCCTGTCCTAACATTACATTTACCTGCCAACTATTTGCAAAACAAGAAAGGGTCATGTCAAAACAGCAATGGCAGCCAGTGGGGAAGCAGATGTCATACCCATAAGAGCAAACAAGCAATTACCAAACCCGTCTCCCAACTGTCTATGTTTGGCAGAACACTATTAACACCATGTCCCCATGTGTGGGCCTTTTGTCTGACTGTCATATTTGAGCCTCTCCAGATGTCAGTCTGTGATGGTATGACAGCTAGGCCCACATGTAGCTTCATAACAACATACAGCAACACAAACCGTCTAAGAACCACAGCAAATAGAGTGGTGCAATGACGGACAACCTGCTAAAAAGGTACACTCAGAGGTGTGAAGTCCACAACCTTGTGTGTGATGTAATGGCATGTACCCTGCTCACATCAGAATTAAAAATGCATAACAGCAGCCACTGTGGCCAAAGCCTGTGACTGGACTACAGAAGGACAAAGAGATGCACATAAGGGGAAGGGGAACCACTGTCCAGACAAATTTAGAATGTGCACAGCAGAACAGATTGTGCAGTAACATAGGTGCCATGCAGTATATGAAGTCAGTAAACCTCAGCTGCAAATATACAACACACACCCATGTAAGTGGAGGTCTGCAACAAAACAAAAACCCAAACAATGGACACCTCAGAGGCAAAATCACATGAGAACTCCACAAAGCTACACACCACAGACCATGTAGACTCCACGCACCAGGGTCTTGTAATCACTAAGGCCTTACCCCAAATCCCAAACACCTACCTTACACAGATAGGCTAACAGCACTGTCCCTCTACCCCATTCCATACAGATTCTGCTGAAGTGACCCCTGTCTGGCATACAAAGCAATCCAGACCCTGCCTTGATGGGACTGTAGCACATCTGTAACTCAAGGCCCACTCCATCAACATGTAGGTGCAGCATCAACCTGGGCTGTGATATCAGTATGGCTTGTTGTTGTGAGAGATATGTGCCCCACACATTCACCCATCTGTAAAATACACTCCCTGTCAACAGCAAGCCAAGTGCCTAAGTACCCCTAATGATGTGCTCCCTGTATAAGTGCATAGGAAACACAAAATACAGTCCTGTGATTCCACCTGTGTCCCTGATGGACAGGGGCTCTGTATGCTGACATGTCATAACATG